>NW_027221972.1:0-105774 GCF_041296265.1 Equus caballus
GGGGGATAAGAAAGGAAACAACTGCATTCAGTCCCATCCAACGTGGAAGAGACCTTTTTCTTAATGGGAAGCAAATGTCAGTCCTTCAAGGAAGTCACTTCTCAACGTCTCTACCCCTCCCCAACCCCACCCGCTACTCCAGAAAGACGCCGCAGTGCAGAGCTCGGGTACCGTGGTTGTGGCCTCATCCGTGAGTCATGTTTGGGGTCAGATCCCCTGTTTTCCTTCCCCAGCCATGTGACCCTGGGCATGTCACTCAACATGACTGAACCTCCATTTCTTCAACCGTAAAATGGGGAGAATCATCCTGGTAGGGAAATTATGAAGGTCACAAGACTTTCTCAGAGGAGGTAGCACATGGCAGAGGCATTATGCTGAGAGCCGCGCCCCACAGGTCACACGTTTTCTGATTCTGTTGATACGACCTTCTCAAAACAACAGCATTATAAAGATGGAGAACAGATGAGTGAAGGCCAGGGGCTGGCCGGGCAGATGTGACTATGAAAGAGCAGCACGAGGGAGGGCTTGTGGGGATGGGACAGTTCTGTGTGTGGATTGCAGTGGTGGTGGCGCAAATCTGCATGTGTCATAAAATGGCATAGAACCGCGCGCGCGCGCATGCACGCACACGCGCGCACACACACACACACCGCCCAGTGAGCTCATGTCAAACTAGCGACATCAGAAGTCTGCGGTCTGTGGGTTTAACACTGTCAATTCATGTCCTGGTCGTGACACTGTACTAGAGTCCCGCAAGATGTTAACCCCCGGCAGAAGCTGGTGGAAGGGTCCAAGGCACTCTGTACTATTTTTGTTGCAACTTCATGTGCTTTCATATTTATTCAAAGGGAAAAGTTAACAGTGAAAGACACAACAGGACACAGCCTGGCACGTAGTAAGTGGCAAACAACACGGTTCTCGGTGACAATTCTTTGCGATTGTAATTGCACGTTCATTTCCAGTCTCTCTCCATACACAGTGACCTTGGTGAGGGACGGACACACCTCACTAACGTCGTCTGCCCTCTGCCCAGCACAGAGCACGCGCCCACTCAATATTTGTCCACTAAATCCCCCGTGGTCCCTGCGCCAGGTGTTCTTACGTCCACGTTCACGGACCCTCCACGACAACCTTAGGCAGTGTTATTCTTCGTGCTGGGCAGGTGAGGAAACTGAGGCACAGAGAGGGAAAGTAAATTGTTCCAGGTCAACACACTGGACCGACGAGGAGGTGCCATGCCCTGCTCTGGAGGAGAGCAGAGGCTGTCCATGGCAGCTCCAGGGTCCCTCACGGCGGCTCCTCTCTGCGACTGCCAGGTCCTAACTTTGAGGCCAAATAGCTTGACTTCCTAGAGGGAGCTGGAGAGAGAAGTCACCTACCTGTGGCGCTGGGGGGGGGGGGGGGTCGGTGGCACCAGTGGGTTCTGTGGGAGGAGCATGGAGGTCACAGCAGCTGAGGAGAAATGGTCTGGAGTGAGACCGGGGACTCCGAGGGGGGGCATGGAGGCCACCGCGTGCATCTTTCCTATCCAGCCTGAGCCACTGATTGCGGGTCCTCTGGCTTCTTCTCCCGTGGGTGCCCTGGGATGAGGAGATCAGTCGCTCTCCCTAAGGGGCCTGCAGCACACGGTCATCAGAGCCCTGAGGACTCACCGCGGGGAGTGAGGGCTGAGGTCCGCTGTGTAACCTGCTGTGAGAAAAGGAGACAGAATTGGCATGCAAGAGGGGCACGAATGTCCAAAATACAGCCCGAGGACCAGCAGCCCCACCCACAACTGACACTTCCAGTCTACACGGTTCCACATTAGGATTTAGGAGCAACTATCTCTTATTCCTAAAAGGCTGACAAATCAAAGATCCAGTCCCTGTTTTCATGAGTTTGCAATTTATGTGTGAGATCAATGCGCTAACCTTGCTCGAACATGGGTTTGCAAATTGTGCTCTTCAGGTTCCAGAGGTATTTAGAGGTGCTGGCAGGGAGAGAGAGGAATAGCCAGACTCTTGAATGCCCATTGGCTTCAGAGGGATACTCTCTTTCATCTGACTGGAGAAAGGCTTCTGTGCCTCAGGCAAGGGGACGAATCACAGCCCCAGAGTGCAGAGCTGCAAAGGGAAGAGAAGGATTCACAAAGTGCAGGGCCTTGGGGTCCCTGAGCCTTGAGGGAGGTTGCTCAGCTGGAAGACTAGACACACAGGATGGCTCCTGAGGAACACTGGAGAGTGCACATCCTCCTGGGGCCCATCCTTAGCTTCAGTATGGGGTTACTAAATAGATGCTCCCCAACGACGTAGAGGCTGTCGCTGTCCAGGATGAAGGAGCCCAGCTGAGTGCCCCCACAGGTCTCATGTCTCAGCTTCCGTGACAGCCCCTCTTTTTCCAGCTTAAGGCCCACAGTGTCAGGATGGTGAGTGAGGACAGTATCATCTCCGCCGGCTGTTGCAGTTTTCTCAGGCCTGGAGCTGGAGGGACACAGGCATGGGGAGGTGGGGACTCCAGGCAGGGGCGCTGAAACGCCTCCCTGAGGGAGGGGACAGAGACAGCAGGAAGACTGACGGGCAGCTTGGAACAGCCTTGGTGCTGGGGGAGGGTTGTAAGTGAATAGGACAGCCAAGGTCCCTGAACACAGAGGACGTAGCACCTCCAAATGTTGGTGTCGGTGCTCAACTCTGAAAGGACGTTCATGATACGGCAACGCACACCCTAACAACAAAGCATGCGGCAGCGAGCGGAGGAGGACTCTGGGCACAGGACCAGGTGAAGCAAGGCAACATCAAGTTGCTTAAATTGCAGCTCTGCCACTCACTTTCTGCATGCCTCTGGGTAAGTCTCCCAACCCCTCTGGCTCCTTTTCTTCATCTGTCCAGTGAGGTGAGAGTTCAGACCTCACAGCACTTAGCACTAGTAACCGTTCGATGAAAAGCGGCCATTTTCCTTAGGTATTAATAGGGCCCGCATTCTTGGTGTCAATGGACCTGGCAGGGAGAGAGACTGAGCCTTTTGAAGGCAACACTTAGGGCAAGCAGCCGTCCTGGGATGGAGGCGGCGATTGGGCTGTGTGGGATCTCAGAGCCAGAAACATCTCAGGGCCAGTGGAAAGGGAAGACACGCTGCATCACGGCTGCAGGACAATGGCGAGGACCTTTGGAGCTGGGTCGTTTCATCCTCAGACAAACGGGTTCACGACTGGGAGGTTCACACGAGGGCTGAGGCCACCCAAGTGCTCCTGCGGGGGTTCCCACGTTGAAACAATAGATAATGCTTCTAAAAGATTGATCAACATGCTCTTGTCCTGAGAAGAGTGGGGAGAGGCTCAGTAGCTGTGCACTGTTTCCTCATGAGATGCCTCTGTCCTTCGTAGTCCTTTTGGGGTTGCTTAACACTTGTCGTTTCAGCAGGTGCCCTTGCCCTGGAGGGAAGAGATAGCAGGGCTGCTGAGCGTTGGGCTAGAGTTTCAGTCTAGGGGGCCGGCCCCGTGGCCAAGTGGCTGAGTTTATGTGGTTTGCTTTAGTGGCCCAGGGTTTCACCCGTTTGGATCCTGGGTGCGGACCTGGCACCACTCATCAGGCCACGCTGAGGCCGTGTCTCACATAGTGCAACTAGAAGGATCTGCAACTAGAATAGACAGCTATGTACTGGGAGGCACTGGGGAGAAGAAGAAGAGGAGGAAAGAAAACAACGTTTAGCAAAAGAATTTCAGTCTTGTCTCTCCTGTGTGTGAGGACCTCCACATTCCCAATCTTTGTTCCTCATAGCTGTCTCATTTCATCTTTTCTCTCGGTTTCTTTCTGTCGTTAACCACTTCAGACACTTGTCTGTTCTACTAATGTCCTAACCTCTATCAGGCCTTTATCCTGCCTCTTCCTGCAGAGCAGCTATGCCTGGCACCTCACTGCCGTTCAAATCTCAGCTCAACCATCAGCTGCTCTGAAAGACCTTGCCAGACCACCTTCTATGAAGTAGCACTTCTGAATACACACCTGGCCCTCAGGTTTTCTCTTCCCATATCACCCTGAGTATTTCTTTCATGGAATTTACTATCATTTGCTGTATTCAGTCTTTATGCATTTGTCACCTTGGCGCCAAGTACCTAGTTGACACTCGCTTTATGCTGCTTGCTGGAATGAATGCATGAATGTAGCAATGTCTGTACGTGTCCACATTTGTGGGTTCTATTTGAACAGACAGAAAATCTTTCTGGATCTTAGTCATGACTTTGACTCTAGCCCTGTCTCCTCATCTGGCCCCAGTGTGGATCTGAGAGCCCCTGAGTTTCCAGGAACCTGATATAGAGGCTTGATTGATGCCGTGGAACCTGTCGTACCCCAGCTCTGAAGATTCATTTTTAAAACTGAGTCCATGGGGGCTGGCCCGGTGGCGTAGCAGTTAAGTGTGCACACTCTGCTTCAGCGGTCTGTGGTTCCGGTGAACTGGCCCACTCAGCTCCCAGGCGTGGACCTATGTACCACTTCTCAAGCCACGCTTTGGCAGGCATCCCACGTATAAAATAGAGGAAGATCAGCACAGATGTTAGCTCAGGGCAAATCTTCCTCAGCACACAAGGAGGATTGGCAGTGCATGTTAGCTCAGGGTTAATCTTCCTCAAAAAAAAGAAGAAAAAAGTCAAGTCTATGAGTCTTTTTCATGCTTGTGTCCTGACCCAGGCTGGGCCTCCCCATCCCTTAATCCTGCCATGTGAGTCTGGAGTCATGGGATATAAACTGGAGTCCTGAAATTTGAATTCCGCCTTCAGGAATTCTTTGTTTCGTGAGTCAAGACCCTGCACATTTTCTACATGCTGTAGACATGATGCACACTCTCCACTTCCTCACCGCTCCGTCCTGACCAGCTCAACCATTTGTGTAACATGCCTAGTTCCAGCAGAATGTTAAATATGTGACATGTGCTACAGACCAAGTTATGTCTGCGCGCCCCCAGAAGGATTCCTGAGCAGTAGAGCACAGTGGTCACATGGTTTTTGGGGGGTCTGACAGGCCTGTGTTCCGATCCTAGTTCCCTGCTTCAAGACTGTGTGTCCCTGACCAGTTGCTAAACATCTCTGTGCCTCGGCCACCTCATCGGTCAATCGGAAGGGCTCAGTTTGCTTTTCTGCAGAACCAATTTAGCCCACATTCTGCTGGATAGTGATTTGTTCTGAATGCTGCTGGGAAGTTCTCCTGCCGGGGCTGGCTCAGCTGATCTCAGCTGAGGCTCACTGATGTGCCTGCGGTCGGCCGCTGGCTGGCGGACCTCGGGTCTCCCGCACATTCTCTCATCCCCCAGTGGGCACCTTGGGCTCATTGAGCTGCTCCGAGTTCCAGGAGCAGCAAGAAATGGCAAGCCCTAGTGTACACGTGCTTCCCAAGCCTCTGCTTCCGTCACATTCACTAACATCCATTAGCCAAGGCCTGTCATGTGGCCGAGCCCAGATTCAAGAGATGGGGAAGTAGACTCTGCTTCTCACTGGGGAGAGGAATTTGTGTGAGGATGAAAATGAAAAGTGCTTAGCAAAGGTCCCGACATGTAGACAACAAGCGGTAAAGGACTCGCACCCTTTCTTACACCCAACTGTGAGAAGGACCCCAGCACGTGGGAACCCCCGCAGGAGCACTTGGGTGGCCTCAGCCCTCGTGTGAACCTCCCAGTCGTGAACCCGTTTGTCTGAGGATGAAACGACCCAGCTCCAAAGGTCCTCGCCATTGTCCTGCAGCCGTGATGCAGCGTGTCTTCCCTTTCCACTGGCCCTGAGATGTTTCTGGCTCTGAGATCCCACACAGCCCAATCGCCGCCTCCATCCCAGGACGGCTGCTTGCCCTAAGTGTTGCCTTCAAAAGGCTCAGTCTCTCTCCCTGCCAGGTCCATTGACACCAAGAATGCGGGCCCTATTAATACCTAAGGAAAATGGCCGCTTTTCATCGAACGGTTACTAGTGCTAAGTGCTGTGAGGTCTGAACTCTCACCTCACTGGACAGATGAAGAAAAGGAGCCAGAGGGGTTGGGAGACTTACCCAGAGGCATGCAGAAAGTGAGTGGCAGAGCTGCAATTTAAGCAACTTGATGTTGCCTTGCTTCACCTGGTCCTGTGCCCAGAGTCCTCCTCCGCTCGCTGCCGCATGCTTTGTTGTTAGGGTGTGCGTTGCCGTATCATGAACGTCCTTTCAGAGTTGAGCACCGACACCAACATTTGGAGGTGCTACGTCCTCTGTGTTCAGGGACCTTGGCTGTCCTATTCACTTACAACCCTCCCCCAGCACCAAGGCTGTTCCAAGCTGCCCGTCAGTCTTCCTGCTGTCTCTGTCCCCTCCCTCAGGGAGGCGTTTCAGCGCCCCTGCCTGGAGTCCCCACCTCCCCATGCCTGTGTCCCTCCAGCTCCAGGCCTGAGAAAACTGCAACAGCCGGCGGAGATGATACTGTCCTCACTCACCATCCTGACACTGTGGGCCTTAAGCTGGAAAAAGAGGGGCTGTCACGGAAGCTGAGACATGAGACCTGTGGGGGCACTCAGCTGGGCTCCTTCATCCTGGACAGCGACAGCCTCTACGTCGTTGGGGAGCATCTATTTAGTAACCCCATACTGAAGCTAAGGATGGGCCCCAGGAGGATGTGCACTCTCCAGTGTTCCTCAGGAGCCATCCTGTGTGTCTAGTCTTCCAGCTGAGCAACCTCCCTCAAGGCTCAGGGACCCCAAGGCCCTGCACTTTGTGAATCCTTCTCTTCCCTTTGCAGCTCTGCACTCTGGGGCTGTGATTCGTCCCCTTGCCTGAGGCACAGAAGCCTTTCTCCAGTCAGATGAAAGAGAGTATCCCTCTGAAGCCAATGGGCATTCAAGAGTCTGGCTATTCCTCTCTCTCCCTGCCAGCACCTCTAAATACCTCTGGAACCTGAAGAGCACAATTTGCAAACCCATGTTCGAGCAAGGTTAGCGCATTGATCTCACACATAAATTGCAAACTCATGAAAACAGGGACTGGATCTTTGATTTGTCAGCCTTTTAGGAATAAGAGATAGTTGCTCCTAAATCCTAATGTGGAACCGTGTAGACTGGAAGTGTCAGTTGTGGGTGGGGCTGCTGGTCCTCGGGCTGTATTTTGGACATTCGTGCCCCTCTTGCATGCCAATTCTGTCTCCTTTTCTCACAGCAGGTTACACAGCGGACCTCAGCCCTCACTCCCCGCGGTGAGTCCTCAGGGCTCTGATGACCGTGTGCTGCAGGCCCCTTAGGGAGAGCGACTGATCTCCTCATCCCAGGGCACCCACGGGAGAAGAAGCCAGAGGACCCGCAATCAGTGGCTCAGGCTGGATAGGAAAGATGCACGCGGTGGCCTCCATGCCCCCCCTCGGAGTCCCCGGTCTCACTCCAGACCATTTCTCCTCAGCTGCTGTGACCTCCATGCTCCTCCCACAGAACCCACTGGTGCCACCGACCCCCCCCCCCCCCAGCGCCACAGGTAGGTGACTTCTCTCTCCAGCTCCCTCTAGGAAGTCAAGCTATTTGGCCTCAAAGTTAGGACCTGGCAGTCGCAGAGAGGAGCCGCCGTGAGGGACCCTGGAGCTGCCATGGACAGCCTCTGCTCTCCTCCAGAGCAGGGCATGGCACCTCCTCGTCGGTCCAGTGTGTTGACCTGGAACAATTTACTTTCCCTCTCTGTGCCTCAGTTTCCTCACCTGCCCAGCACGAAGAATAACACTGCCTAAGGTTGTCGTGGAGGGTCCGTGAACGTGGACGTAAGAACACCTGGCGCAGGGACCACGGGGGATTTAGTGGACAAATATTGAGTGGGCGCGTGCTCTGTGCTGGGCAGAGGGCAGACGACGTTAGTGAGGTGTGTCCGTCCCTCACCAAGGTCACTGTGTATGGAGAGAGACTGGAAATGAACGTGCAATTACAATCGCAAAGAATTGTCACCGAGAACCGTGTTGTTTGCCACTTACTACGTGCCAGGCTGTGTCCTGTTGTGTCTTTCACTGCTAACTTTTCCCTTTGAATAAATATGAAAGCACATGAAGTTGCAACAAAAATAGTACAGAGTGCCTTGGACCCTTCCACCAGCTTCTGCCGGGGGTTAACATCTTGCGGGACTCTAGTACAGTGTCACGACCAGGACATGAATTGACAGTGTTAAACCCACAGACCGCAGACTTCTGATGTCGCTAGTTTGACATGAGCTCACTGGGCGGTGTGTGTGTGTGTGCGCGCGTGTGCGTGCATGCGCGCGCGCGCGGTTCTATGCCATTTTATGACACATGCAGATTTGCGCCACCACCACTGCAATCCACACACAGAACTGTCCCATCCCCACAAGCCCTCCCTCGTGCTGCTCTTTCATAGTCACATCTGCCCGGCCAGCCCCTGGCCTTCACTCATCTGTTCTCCATCTTTATAATGCTGTTGTTTTGAGAAGGTCGTATCAACAGAATCAGAAAACGTGTGACCTGTGGGGCGCGGCTCTCAGCATAATGCCTCTGCCATGTGCTACCTCCTCTGAGAAAGTCTTGTGACCTTCATAATTTCCCTACCAGGATGATTCTCCCCATTTTACGGTTGAAGAAATGGAGGTTCAGTCATGTTGAGTGACATGCCCAGGGTCACATGGCTGGGGAAGGAAAACAGGGGATCTGACCCCAAACATGACTCACGGATGAGGCCACAACCACGGTACCCGAGCTCTGCACTGCGGCGTCTTTCTGGGAGTAGCGGGTGGGGTTGGGGAGGGGTAGAGACGTTGAGAAGTGACTTCCTTGAAGGACTGACATTTGCTTCCCATTAAGAAAAAGGTCTCTTCCACGTTGGATGGGACTGAATGCAGTTGTTTCCTTTCTTATCCCCCAATCGGTGAAATTGCTCCAATCCTGTTACTTTGAACTTGTAAACTAGCATCAATCAGGACCACTCCAGAGCCTCACCAGGGTCCAAGATCTCAGACCCTGGACACCTACCTGGCCCATATGCTGACTTGAGGGCCCCAGAACCTGCATCTTGACCCCCCGCTGCATTTTTAAGTGCCTTTTGATTGTGGCAAAGTATGCATAACCTAGACTTGGCCATTTGAACCATTTTTCCGTGGACAATTCAGTGGCATCAAATGCATTCACAATACTGCGCAACCATCACCGTGTTCATTTCCAAGACTTCTTTTCATCATCTCAAACAGAAACTCTGTCCCCATTAAACACTGCCTCCCCATGACCCTCAGCTCCAGCCCCTGTGAACTTCTATTCTTCCTTCCATCTCGATGAATTTGCCTGTGCTCGGCACGTCATGTAAGGGGAACCGTATCATAGGTGTCTTTCTGGGTTGCGTTTATTTCACTGAGCGTAAGGTTTGCAAGGTTCATCCACGTTGTACCATGTGTCAGAAGTTCATTTCTTTTTAGGGCTGAATCTTCTTCCTGGGAACTATTGCACAGAAACACCCAAATTACTTCTACCAATTTCCCCCGGCCCTGAAAATTAACACGGAGAACCTTTCAACACCTTTCTTCTCCAGACTGGGGGGGCTCTGAGGAAAGGCCATTGTTACTGGAATAAGCAAGGGCAGGCTGGGAGTGGGGTCTCAGGGAAAGACGCCCTCAGGAGGTACCAGGGAATCCCCAAATGGATGGGAGGGTCTCAGCAGTAACTGAATTCAGGATGTGGTGGAGTCTCAGACCGGGTGCTAGTTCTCTGGCCGTGGGGTGAGGGGCTGGTGCTGCATGACAGGGAGAGAGGACGGCTCACCGTGTTCCTGGGACACCTGCCCCACGGGAGAGAGGGAAGGCTAGTGCGCCTTCCCGACGGACTGGTGGTGGGAAAAACTCAGCCTGGAGGAGACAGCCGTGTGCCCGGGGTAACCAGAAGGAATTACATCTCCTTCAGCCAAAGCAGACAGCCCCTCGTCCTGGGCTCACTTTATCCAAATGGGAGCAAGAAGGAGGAAACAATTGAAGACGCTTCCAGATGTGAGATGTGTGGTGGCAGAGACTGTGCCTGGGAGATTCTGAAAGGCCTCACTGAAGTGACCTAGGCTGTGACCAGAAGGACAAGACTGAGCCACGCCTGCGTAGGTCCGGGAACAGGGAGTCGGGGGAAAGGCGCTGTTGGTGCTGAGACTCTGGGGCAGAAGTGAGCGTGAGCAGAGGAGGTCAGAAAGCTGCCCAGGCGGCTGGAGGGAGCCTGAGAAGCAACAGGAGCTGCGGCAGGGGCGGCGGTTAATGGGGCCAGACCGGGGAACCCGGTAGTCTGCGTTCATTTGGGTTTCTCTCTCACAACACTGCTCCCAAAAGTTGCACCTCTGAAGTACGAATATTGAACTTCTCCCGGTTTCCGTGGTCTAGGCATTGGGCACGGCTTAGCTGGGAGCCTCTGCCTCCAGGTCTCCGTGAAGCAGGACCTTCAGTCTCAACTGAGGCTAGACTAGGGGAGGATTTGCTCCCAAGTCACTCACACGGGTGGTGTCAGGAGTCATTGGGACTGAGAGTCTGAGTCTCCATGTGACTGTTGGCTGGGCGCTCCCTCAGATCTCGCCTCCCTTGGCCTCTACATAGGGCAACTGAAATCATCGCCACTTGCTATCTCATTTCCAGAAATGTGACAGAGAGAGAGCGCAAGAGATGGAAACAGAGGGGGAGATAAAGGGAGGGAACTCAGGAAAGCAAGCAAGAGGGAAGTGACAGAGTTTTTGTAATTAAAACTTGGATGTGACATTCCATCAGCTGGGCTGTATTCTATTGCTCAGAAACCAGTTACTCAGGATGTAGTGGTTCCACAAGGATGTGCACAGCAGGAGGGAGGGAGCGCTGGGAGCCTTGGTGGAGGCTGCCCACCACATAGGCCGACAATGAGGCGCTTGGGTCTGGTTCTACGGCCAACAGGAGACTGGGAAAGGTTGAATGCTAGTGAATGACAATATCTGAATTTCCTCGAACTTCCAACCCTTGAAGGTGCAGAGACCTGACAAGGAGCCCCCAAGGGGCAGGGACTTTTCCCAAATCACACGGCTGGAATCCAGGCCTGTTTGGAGAGGTATTCCCGACTGCATCCACCCCTTCTTGTAATTCTTCCACCTCTAAGTTCGGGGACCAGACCCAGGCGGCACCACCTCCCAGATATGGGAGGCGTTATCACATGTCCACCCGAAGACGTCCCTGGGAATGTGTTTCTAGCGCCATCCCATCGTGCAGGTTGGGAGACTGGGGAGGCCCTGAGAGGCACAGTGGCTTTTCCAGGACACAGAACTGCTAGGAAAAAGGAGATCCGAACTGGGCGCTCTCTCTTCAAAGCTGGGGCGCTGGTTCCGATCCCAAGGAGCTGTGGGGAGGGCTGTGATGGAACTTTCTGTACAGCTCGGGAGATGACACGGGCAAGGAGGGTGAGCGGTCAACAGCCCCGAGGGGGCTTTGGGTGGGTCTGATGGAGGGAAGGGCCCCCCATCCTGGAACCTTGGAGACATGACCTCACTTCCTTGGCGACCGACCCCAACAGAGCTTAGAACTCTGGTCACCAGGCAGCCATTTTGTACACATAGCCCATTTGACCAGAGACACTCGACACAGGAGGATGTGTTCGTGTATCCCCTCTTTGCGAGGCTCTGGCGCACAGAGAGCCAACAATGACAGTCTTCTCCAGCGCTGTCGACATTGGCTGAGACCGCACCTCCAAGACCTCAGGCCATTCGGAAGAAGGAACCCTCAGGTAACACAAGGCAGCCCAGGGCGGGCCACTCCGGGTCAGGCCACAAGTGTGATCCCACCCTCCCATGCGGGCAGCCCCACACCCCTTGACCCTTATTGTGTGTGTGTGTTGGCGGGCATGGAGTGACGGAAGGCAGGGATGAGCGTGGAGCTACCCTGGACGGGAGCAGACGGTTAGGGCTTGGAAGCCTGGCGGTATGTCGTGTTCATATCCCGGGTGGTGGCTGGCAGGATGGAAGGTGAGTGCTGGGAGCCAAGCCGCCCTACCCGTAGGTGAATCCCAAGCCCGTGAGGTGTCATCTCATTCGCTCCCTGTCTGGAGGTCTATGCGGATGCCCCTCTGTCTGTGCTCGGTGTGCGGGAGAGTTTTCCCCCTGTGGGCAAGTGCAGGCAGGCCCCTGCTACCTGCCGCCGCGGCCACCGGACGCTGTCTTTGCAGAGCTCCACCCAGGAGATGGTCCAGGAGCTGGCGCATGGGTCCTACGGCTCCATCTCCCTGGACAGGGGGCAAGTGCAGCAGACCACCGACCTTGCCCGGGGCTGGACTGAGGGGAGAGTGAGTGACACCCGGGGCCCTGAGATCACCGGGGTGTGTCCACAATCCAGAGTCAAATCTGGAGCCCTCCCCTGGACCCGCCCAGGGCTTTCCCACTGGAGTGTCCCAAGGGCCCAGTCCCAAAGGAATCTGGACTTCCACGCCTCCTCACCAGCTACCTAGGAGGGTGGGAAGTCGCTCTTTCCTAACCCTAGGCGGAGTAGACAAAACACTGATGTTTGCGCTTCACACTCGGCCAGGGGCATCTTTGAAATCTGCCATTTTCTGAATCTGAAACCTCTGTAACGAGGGTCTCAAACCTCCCTTTCGTGTAAAAGAAAGAAAAACCAGCGTCCTTTCTTGTAGTCAGCCAGATCCTCACAGCGTCTGTCTGCCCGTGCACTGTCTCCCGACTGGGGAGGGCTGAGGTTCCCACCAGACATTTCCCTTCATGTCAGGAGCACATGAAGCCTCAGGTGGGGGAGCGGGGGAGTCCTGCAGCCCTGGCTTAGGGCGGTTCTCAGTTCCGACGCACAGGACCCTGAGCAGCCACTTGGCAGCCCGAAGCTTCCGTCCTCTCATCTCTAGAATGGGGATGTTTGTGTTGGATTCGCTGGTCAGTGCTCTTAATGCACGCTTTGGTGCGGGGCGGTCTGTCCTTGCCAAGCCAGCCAAGTGTCCTGAGGAACTCATCGTATAATCCTCCCCCCGCCCAAACTCAAATTGGACTTTTCAAGCCTGGAAACCGGTTGGCTGTGGGCAATCCTGTCCCTCCTCTGCACACATCCCTGAGGGGCTCACAGTTCCTGGGGGACCTCCAGACCTTGACTTCCTGGAGGTTCACGCTGGTGCTGGTGACTCTGTGTCCTTCCTCATCTCACCCAGCGCGGAGAGTCACTCGGGCAGCGGAATGAGGCCTGCAGGATGCGGGCCCTCCAGGCAGGCCTGCTGGAGAGGCTGCCGCCGTCCATAGGACCAGCCTTGGCGCCTCGAAACATGGCCAACGTCACCACCATCGTGTTTGACTGCGCGGCTGTCCTCACCTCCCACGGGGTCCTGGACCACCTACTTGCTACGTGAGTGCCCAGCCCCTCCTCAGCACAGTGGTGACTCTGCCCACTGCCAGCTGTGTGTCTTGGAAACGGCCCTCCATCTCTCTGAGCTTCGATTGCTCCTCTGCAAAGTGGAGTGGGAGAGGATAAACTTCATCGGGTTCTGGTGGGCACGAATGGGATGAGCCACGGCAGGTGCTTCCCTGGGGCCTGGCTCTACAGAAGGGGCTGAGAGACGTGCCGTGGTTGTTCCTGGTTATTCTTTCCCTCTCCCCGATGAAGAGCAGTCTGCTCCCCCATCGCTGGGATGGGGCCTTTCTGAGTTTGCAAAGGCACACGGAAAGCACTCTGGCAGGGAGTGTGGGATTCCATGCAGCTGGTCGTGGGGCGGGTCCTTGGAGTAGCCAAGGAGGGGTCTCCGGGGCCGCAGAGGGGCCCCAGGCCCACTCAGCTACCGGGGATGCTTCTGGTTGGAGTTCATTCGAGAACACTGTATATTAAGCACCTGTGACATGCGGGAGCTTTAGAGACACTTGGCACAACGCAGTGAATGAAGCAGACACAGCCCCTGGACCCCCGCAGCAGCCTGAGACTCAGATAGTCACACACCATATCATCCACAGATCCTGTCCCCCGCCTGTCCCAGGGGATGCCCTCCTATGCTCCTTTACGACTGGAGGCCTCTTCCCACGTTCTCATGCATGATGGACCCCAGCGCCAACTAAAGACCTGAGTGTTCTTTGAGTGCCAGACGAGGGCCTCCTGTCTCCACAGAACAGGGCTGGGGGAGAACAAGAGGACAGAGGACTGTGGCTGGGGCGGGCCCGGCACAACTCTGATCTCACTCATCTTTTGATTCCTCTGGGAGGGCTGAGGTCTGATGGCTTCTACTGCAAGGGGATAGGAGTGAAAGAGAGCTGTGGGTGGGGTCCCAGAGCCCCTGGGAACCAGAGGGGAGGCTGGCTTGAGCTGTTCCCTGGCGACCCATCCCCACCACAGTCCCGTCTCCCTCCGCTTCCCCTTCTCCATAGCCACCCCTTCTGACCACCACCAGCAGGCCCAGAAGAGAAGGGGTGTTAGCGAGCCGCTCACACATCGGCCTCAGTCCTCAGTCCACTTGCACAAGGGCGTGGAGGGCTGGGCTGGACTGTGTCCAGCCTCTTTGCGAGAAGAGTGGCAGTGGGAAGAAGAGACTCACACAAACCCCGTGTTCCACCTGCTGGATGAGCAGGCCTGCCACTGCCAGGATGGCCACACAGGAGTCAGCGCCGGGGTGGGACTCCCCCCTGGTGGAAAGGGGCAGGCACAGGGCCCAGACCCAAAGCAGGGTGCCTTGGGAGGACAGTGTGGAAGCGACGGCCAGGCCTCTGGCTCTGTGGCCCAACTGCTTCCGCCCAGTACCGCGTCTTCTATGGTGGGAACCTGGCTGGACCCAATGCAGGATTTCTGGGAGCCCACGCCCTTTCCCTCTTTCAGGATGCGGCTGGCCTCTCTGCGTGTCATCTGGCCTGGGTCGCACCTGGGAGGCCCTGCCTACCTTCCCCAGGTCCAGCTGCAACATCTGGGGCCCAGGAGGGCAGAGCTGGAAGGTGAGGGCACAGCAGTCTGGGAAGACTGTCTGCGGTGGGGTTCACGGGCTGGGGTTCCCTTCAAGACAGCGGAGTCTCTCCTGTCTTGTAAAGTCGGGTACGTAGGTGAAACTTTCTCTTTCTCCCGCTGCAGCGCCAGTTCCAGAGCTCCTGCCGGCTCTAGAGCCAGAGCAAGGGCCAGCTCCGGGGCCAGAGGCAGCTCCAGCTGTAGTTCCACCGTCCGCGCCGGAGCTGGAGGCGGCCTCACCACCAGCAGCCTCACCTCCAGCAGCCTCACCTCCATCGGC
Source organism: Equus caballus (assembly GCF_041296265.1). NCBI lineage: Eukaryota > Metazoa > Chordata > Mammalia > Perissodactyla > Equidae > Equus > Equus caballus. Next base: position 15,130 of record NW_027221972.1, read on the forward strand.
CTCTCCAGGGCCGGAGCGAGCGCCATCAGCTTCAGCCCCAGTGCCAGCTTCTGAGCTGGAGCAAGATGCGCCATTGACTTTTGGACGATCTCTGCCTCCAGCTGCCGAAGTCACCGCAGAAGCGAGCGCCGAGCTGAGAGAGGAGAGGCCTAAGCTGCTGGACTTCCCTCCGAAGCTGGTGGCCGAGCAGCTGACCCGGATGGATGCGGTGAGCAGCGGGGCTCTTGGGCTAGGTGGGGCCCGCCTTGGTGGGCCATCAGCTGCCCCAGACCTCCTGTTCCCTCAGCCGCAATCCAACGATGTGGGTGCAAGTCACAGCTCCCCCACTTACCCACCGGGTGACCTGGGCCACCTTCTGGCCCCCAAGTCCTTGCTGTCCCCACATGGACAGTAGAGAGCACACCAAGGGCGGGCACCTGCTGGGCAGAGTGGCTGTGCGGATGGATGAGGTCGAACAGAGAGGAAGCGGGGCAGAGAATAGCCCTCTGGTGGGGGAGGGAAGCTCACTGGAGTGCTGCCAAGTCCTGGGTCACTCACCCATCGGCCCAGGAGGCCTCAACAGCCTCCGTACTTATTAGACACCTAGTGCGTCCTTACCGACATGGAAGACAGGCAAACAAAGCCCATGGTTGTTGCTGCCTCGGGGGAACGTGCAGCTGAAAGGGGAGTGGGACCAGGGGGTGATGAGAACGGGTGGAAGATGCCCCTTGAGATGGGCAGGTGTGAGCCGTGTTCTGGTGCTTGGGGGAAGCAAGACTGGGCTGCGAGCCAATGGGACTTCTCTTCCCCGCCCCTATTGGGTCCTCGGTCATCCTGCGCTGGGCGGCCTCAGCGGACACAGACAAAACCCAGAGACTCCCAGAAGCTTCAGGCCACCTCCTCAGGTTCCTGAGCTGCAGCTGACCAGTGCCTCCTGCCTGGGGCTGCGGGGGCCTGCAGACTCTGAGCTCGGGTGTGGCAGGGTCAGGTGACAGTCCCCATCCTCCCCAGGAGCTGTTCAAGAAGGTGGAGCCCCGCCACTGCCTGGGTTTTGTGTGGTGCCAGCGGCCCAATGGGAGCAAGGAGTACCTGGCTCCCACGGTTCGGGCCACTATCAACCAGTTTCTTCACGTGTCCGGCTGCGTCATCACGACGTGCCTTGGGGACCTCAGCATGACGGCCCAGGACAGGGCCAGAGTCGTCGAGCTGTGGATTCAGGTGGCCAAGGTCAGTAGCGGCAGGGCCCAGGGAGCCCCTCCCTGGAGTCAGGGGGACTGCCCCTTCTCCTCTCGCAGCTTTCAGCCTTGAAGTCGGTGGTCTGGGCCTCGGCAAAGTCCTAGGCCCCTTGCTGCCAAGGGCCTGCTGACCTTGAGTGCTGGTCCCAGTGGTGGGAAGCTCCCTTCCCGCCCTGGGTTGAGCTAAAATCTTCCTGCCCGCGAGCGTTACTCATCAGCTCCCAGGTGTGCCCTCCCTCGCTTCCCTGGGCATCTGCCTCATCCAGGACAGCAGAAGCCCACGAGGGGACACAAGCCAGAGGAAGCAGGGCTCCAGCCCGCCGTCGCAGCTCATTCCCTTCCCTTCCTCAGGAGTGCCGAGTCCTTGGAAATTATGCGTCCCTGCGTGCCATCGTGTCTGCTCTGCAGAGCCCCTCCATCAGCCGTCTGCAAAAGACATGGGGACGAGTTGCCAGGTGGGTAGGCCGTGCTCCATCCAAGCACCACCAGGGCGGACCAGACATCCCCCGTGCGACTGCCATGGACCCCTCATTCAGCTAGGACCATCTGGGAGGCAGCGGACCCTAGGGATGGGGACTGGCCTCCTTGCTCGGGTCTCTGAGACTCTCTGAGACCCTAGGCAGTGGCTCCCCCCTTGTCACATCCTGGATTGAGCCACACTGGAGATTTCCAAGGGTGTACTTCGCAGCAACGGAGCCCTCATCGGCAACCAACGCTGTTAGAAACAATGTGCTCAGTCGGAGTGGGAATGGAGGCCCCAGGTGACCGCAGGAGAGCCTCCACCCGAGTCCCACGGTGACCTCAGAGCTCCGAAGAACCCGGGGAAAACCCTCGTCCAGGCCCCAGGCCCTTTGAACCTTCCGGGTTCTCAGCCAAAGGCATTTCGCCTTCAACCGCCCCGGGTTTTCTTTCCTCCTTTCCTCTCCCCTCAGGAAGAGCTCTCGAAAGTTGAAGAGGTTCATCAAAGACCAGTGGGTGAGCAGGAGGCAGCTGGTGAAGGTAAGACGGAGGCTGCACATCTGGAAGGAGGGGGAGCGAGAGGGGAGGGGACCCGGCAGGATGAGCTTTGGTTCTCCTGTCACGTGAAGTTGGTCAGGAAAAGATGGACAGGAAGAGGGATGTGCTAGCTCCATGGGCAGGTGGGGGCAGTTTGGGACAGGAGGCCAGGGGCATGGGATAGAATGGTGCGGGCTGGACTGTTCCAGGAGGCTGAGGACCTGGCAGAAGGTGCCGGTGTCTGGCTTCCATGCTGCTCCATCAGCTGCCCTGCATCTTCCTCCTGGCCACTGGCTGGAGCGAGTGGGCGGGCTTCCTTTCTTCCGAAGTCAGCCCAGTCTGTGCTCAGGAAGCCAGGGCCCCACTGCTCCTTCTGTCTTCACTGTGCCTCGCAAGAAGGGCACCCTGCCTGCCTGAGGGATGGGCACTGCCGGATCCCACGGGCCGGGGGCACTCAGGGGCTTCCCAGCCTTGGGACGGACACTGGACCTGGGACAGATCTGTGTCCCCTCGGTGACTCCCCACTCTGGCCCCTAAAGTGGGCGCTGCAGACAGTCCCAGTGGGATGCTCACCCAGGTCCTTGTTGGCGATGACATGTGCCCCGGAGGGCAAGGGCAAGTGCCCAGGGAACTGATGGCTTCTTCAGGGATCCTTCCCGCCCAGACGTCAGAAGTTTCCTCGTAAAACAGAAAGGAAATGCCACCCCGCAGTGCCCTGGTCGCCCCCTCCCCTGCTAGTCAGACGTGGCATTCGGGGTCCCCATCCTGAGCGGATGAAGAAAGAATTCTGTGCAGGGGAACTCCCTGAGGGGATCCTAGGGAGCTGAGGGCTTTAGCAAGGCCTTGGCCTCGGCCTGGGATCAGAGACTCCTGGGCGTTGGGGCTGGCAGAAGCCACTTGACCAGGCCTCCTGAGACACCTCATCTCCCTCCATCCGTGGCTCGGCCCAGCTGGGGGCCCGAACACAGCCTGAGAGTCCCGAGGACAGCACTGTGGTCAGCGGCTGGGCAGAGGGTGGTGTGAAGGCAGAGGAGACAGGGGCCTGTGGCTGGGAGGGGGAGCAGCCTCTCCTCTGGGGCCCCCTGAGCAAGTCCCTGCCCCTGTGTGGGCCTTGGTCTCCTCATCTGGGAGCCAGAGGGAGATGAGCCGTGGTGCAGGCCTCACAGTGGGTGCCGAGGCTCAAGGGTGGGGAGGAATGTGGGGAGCTTGGACCTGGCTCCAGAGGCAGGCTTGAGCGGAGAGCAGTGATGACGGTCAGATGACGCTTGGGCCTCAGGAGACTGTGGGAGGCAGACAGAGTTTGTCAAACCTTCCAGACGAGGTAACAGGTTCAGGGAGGCCTGGGCGGGCCCAAGGTCACACAGGAGTGAGTGTTGGAGCTGGGATGGCTCTGGAATCAGAGCACCCTGGAGGCGGGAGCCGCAGGGGCACCAGGTGACTGGGGCCACATGTCCAGGGTCCCCGATCTGGGAGGGGTCTGGGAGGACACTTGGAGGGGAGCGTCGGCTCACTGGCCCTGTCAACACCCTGGCAGGAGGCGACCTCTATGTTGACCAGCCTGGAGACGGGCCCCACAGGTGCCCAGAAGGTAAGGGTGCCTGTGGAGGAGGGGCCCAGGAGTCGCAGGAGAGGGGACTCCCCTTCCTAGCCGGAGGTCTCTACCAGCAGAGAGGGAGCCTTTCTCCTCCAGCCCTGCTCCTGGTGCCACAGACCTGAAATGCCTGCATTGGAAGTGACCAGGAGGAGGCCTGGAACGGATGGGCGCACAACGGATTTGGGACAGGGAGGGGCGGGGACCACGTACCCTGGGTTTTGCCAGAGCCGGCTGCTGGGAGGTGCCTGGAGGAGTTTGGGGTTCCTGGAGGAGAGAAGAGGAGGAAATTGGGGGGAGGCCGCCTAGGTGGGTAGCTTGGGCTGGGCAGGAGGCTGGGGTGAGGAGTGGAGGAGAGGTCTTTGACGGCTCCTGAGAGCGGGATCTCATCACCGTCTCCACCCCGCTGGCACAGGGGCTCATCCCCTTCCTTGGCACATTCCTCAATTACCTACTGCTGCTGGACACCAACATGGAGGATTACCTGGAGGTGAGTGAGCCTGGAGGTGGGGCTGGGGATCAGGATTCGGAGATTTGGGAGGAGAGACTTGCACTGAGGCCTGAGCTCACAACCCTTGGCAGAGTCCTCTCGTGAGGGCCTCACAGCCACCCCGGGAGCTGGGTGTCATGGCCATCTTAGTGATGAGTGAATATAGGATCCAGGTGAGCCGCCAGTCCAGGCTGCCTGACTGCGGAGCTGCTGGAGGGTGTGTCTGAGCTGGACTCAGCCTCTCCCTCAGGCCCCGCCCCTGCAGGGAGTGAAGCCAGGCCCCTCCAAGGCAGGAAGCACACGAGTGGCTGAGCATCCCTTCCTGCCTGAGGCCTCAGTCTGTCTGTCTGTCAGAGAGGGCTGTCTTAGAATGTCCCTGAGCCATAGCCCCGTGGCCTCCTTGCTCTGGAGCTCAGAGTCTTGCCCGGGACCCATTCCCGTTTCTGGTAGCGCCTGCTCCCTGGTCGACCCTGCTGGTAGTGCAACCTGAGAAAGGGTGGAGACGGGGGCTAGCTATGGGCTAAGGGGGCTGTTGCTCATGGGCTTTGGCTCTCTGCCTTCCAGGGAAATGAGATCAATTTTGAGAAAAGGAGTGAGGTGAGCAGCTGTGGCCTCCCCGTGCGGAGGGTGGGGCTGTGGCAATCAGAGACTCCTCCGGGGAAGACCTTCTCTGGCCCGATGCCTTGGGCCTTGCTTTCCTTGGGAGAGTTCGGCACCCAGAGCTGGGAAAGCCGTCCCATTGGTGCGTGGGGGAAGGGGCTGGCACCAAGGACACCTTCCTGCAGGAGGAGCTATTTCAAGCCAACTGTGAGAACGAGCAAGTCCTGCACGGAATTGGAGGGAAGGAGGGTTCCCATGTGGGCCAAGACCCCAGACCAGCTCCTTGACCCTCTTCTCACCTGTCTGAGTCCCCAGCACGGTCCCCCACCCAGGCCCCGTCTGCATCATGTCCTTTCTCCCAGGAATTCAAAGTCACTGAGCAGATCTTCCTGCTCCAGGAGGCAGTCCATCTTTACCACATTGAGGCTGAGGAGCGATTTGGGGCCTGGTTCGAGGCCATGGAGCCCCTCAGCGAGGATGAGAGGTGAGGCGGGGCAGGAGTTGGTGAGGGCAAGGCGGACTCTCTCTGATGGCCAGCTCCAGGGAGCCCGTGCCCGTGGCTTCCGGGTCAGTCCCGGGGCTTGTCGCATGGTCACCCGTGGGGCCCTGGGACTCCAACTGCTGGCCGTCTCTGGGAGGGTCACCTGAGGTGTGGCTCCCGGTAGCTGAAAAGTCCCCTCTGTCCTTTAGCTACAGCCTGTCCTGCCACCTGGAGCCCCCACAGGAGAGGGCCGGCAAGATGCGCCGGTTTTTCCTGCCCAAGAAGAACCGCGCGTCTCTCAGCTCAGGGCTCGGTGAGTGTCCAGACAGGCAGGGACTGAAGCCAGGGGCTCCGGAAAGCTTCGGGCTAAGCACGGGCCTAGGGAGATGGACAGCCGGCACGGGGATCCCAGCTCCACTGCTGACCAGGCCTGTGAGGGACAATTCCCTTGACCTTTGTGGGACTCAGCTTCCTCTTCTGTGAAATGGGTGAAGCGAAATGCCAGCTCCCATGTCAGGGACAATGGGGTAGTGTTGACTGAACACTCAGGACAAGGTTTGGAGCAGAATGCAGTGGGGCTGAGGTGTTGGGCTGGGATACTGGTGTGACCCCCCCAATCATCAGTGTCTTCTCTTCAGTCACCAGACCCCTGACGCAGAACCCAGCAACAGTGGCAGATCCCGGTCCTTCCAACAGCTCGAGTGCAGCCTGCTCTTCAGCGGCGGGGACGCGGCTGGGAAACACGCGGGGCCCCAGGCCGGCTCCTCCCATGCTGATGGGGAGAAGAACATTCTAAGCCTTTTCCTGGGAGCCCTGGAGCCCAAGAGGGAGGGGACGACCCCACCCCACAGGCCTGGCAGCTCCACCCCAGCGCCTGTTTACCACTTGGGAAGGGGCCGTATTTCTTTCGTGTTAGTAGTTAGTGCTAGTTTTGAATTTGATGTTAAAATCCTGTTTCTGTTCCAGCCTGCGAGTCACGGTCTGGTTCTTTCCCCTCCTGTGCTCGTGTCAAGGAGACACAGACTCTCGCGTTCCTCCTGGAATGAAGAAATCTTGCAGGGTCTCGGCTTATTGTATGTGAGAGAAGGGAGAAGGGCCAGGCCCCTCCCTGGATACTGAGGGACACCTCCGCGCCCCCCCTTACTCAGAGGACGGCTTCATTTCAGTGTGGTTCACGTGGGCCAGGAGCAGAGACAGCACCCAGAGCTCCTGGCATTTAGAGGGTGGAGGTACTTTCACAGGCAGAGCAACAACCACTGGAATGCGGGTGTCTTTAAAATGGCACGGGCCAGCACCACGACCTGCCCCAGGACAGTGGCTGCTTTTCCACCCCTTTGGAGGAGAGGCCACGTTTTCGGCTTCTCTTGTGGAGGTTCCTCTTCACCAGATGTTAGGAACTTGTCGTTTTCTAATGAGGCTCTGGACAGCAGCAGCTCTAAGTGCAGAGAACGATGTAAAAGCTCAAAACGTGCATGTGGAGGGTCAAGGCCGGAGAAGGTCATGTGCAGATGGACTAAGGGCAGGCAGGACCCTCCCTCCCCCGGCCCCTCTGGGGGCTCCATGTTCACCCTTCACCTGGATTGGAATCCTCTGGGATCCTGGTCCACGGCTCTGAATTCCTTTCCCTGCAAGTTTGGTATCCAGGGGGACAGATCTGTGATGCAGCTTTGAAGGCTACATCTGGGCATCCTTCCCGACGCATCACTGCTCCTTGTCCACCAGGATTTCCTGCCTCCGTGCACTTCCTTCTGCAATTCTTGGAAGGGCAGAAATTCCCTCGAATGCCTCGGCCTCTCTGTCCCGTACCTCGTGGCCACTCCTCCCTGGCAGGGTCTGACGGATCACGGGTGGAGTCTGCTTTGCAAACATTAGATACCCTAATCCTGGCCAAAGAATGACCTATACTCTCCCTCGCTGCCCAGGGTGACATCTGGGCCCCTGTGGTTCTGAGGTGTGTGGTCTCAGGCAATCACCTGTTCACACACTCAGGCATGTTGTTTCTGACTCATCCTAACGGGGCAGGAGGACCTGAGCCTATAAACCATGCAGCCCCTCGGAGGGCTGTGTTCTCTTGCCCAGCCTTATGCTCCGTTTATGGTGTGGGTGTGAACCTTTCCCGTTGGAAGCTTTCAGAGATGAGTCGTGAGAGGAGGGTGGTTGAGGGGTCCAGCAGGGAACGCAAGCAAACGGATGACGGGTAAACACAGCCTGACAAAATTAAAACACTTAAATGGTTCCAGTCTGGTGGTGAGCAGACACTGCTCCGAGCTCACTCCAAGAACCCACCCGGTGACCAGGAGCTAGAGGGTTACCACCTGGCATTTTGAACGCCCCCCCCCCACCCCACCCCGGGAAAGACCCTGTAAGACTAGGACCACAGGAAGTGCTTGGCCCTTCTGAGTTCTCCCCTCCTTTCTGATGGCTGCAAGTGTCACCCAGACACACAGCAGCGTGAACCCTGCCAGGGAGGCCTCCTCAGTACGGCCAGCAGCTGAGGAGAAATGCTGGTTCCCAGCAGCCCAGGCCCTTCTTGGTATGGCACAGCCATCCAGGAAGGTGACTTTCTAAATGGAAGCCGGAGCCGGCTGTACCTTCCCGCCACAGAGAAAGAGAAGTGCCAAGTCCCAAGGCTAGTGCAGGCCCAGGAGGAAGACACCGTGTCCAAGGGGTTTCCCTCACAGGGCCGTGAGGCTCCTGAGAGCCGACCCTTTGGTTGCAGCGCTTTGTTTGTCATGAGCCTACCAGACGGCAGAGGACAATAACTCGCTGCCTCTTTGGGCTTCCAATGGCCAAAAATGAACTGATCGCCAGCAAAAAGAGGCCCACATGTGCAGCACCTGTATCTCATCAGTCTTTATGTTACTTTGATATAAATTTTAGAGAGAGAGCTATATATATATGTTCACTCACACACAAATATATCATGCACTCTAACTTATTCCAAACAGAATCAAGAAATAATACTCATACTCCTCAAATGCACGGTTTTGCAGCTGGTTCCCTCTCGGTAGCTGGTATTTATAAGCACCTTCTTCCAGGACCCATTTCATCTTCCCTTCGCCCTCCACAAACCCCGCGGCTGGTCATGGTGCTCTGCCTGGTTAGGGGACCATAACCTGCCTTCCTGAAGGGTCTGGGTCATGGCAGTCCTACCTGGATTGGATTCTGCTCATTCCCTGGGGACTTCAAGCCCAGGACGTGCTAGCCCACAAAACGCGGTCAGGAATCTCCTGAAGTCCACACGTGGGCTTCCTCCTCTCCAGGCTGAGGAGCAGAGGGAAGCCCGAGTCCCAGAGGAACACGAGGGCTCCAGACAGTGTCTGCTTTGCATGTCAAGATGGAGAAAACTCAGGGGAAACTCTGAGGGTGAAGCAAGGCAGTCCGTTGTCATCATTCTCTGCACTGAATCCACCCAGACGGTTCCAGCAGAGGCTCCACAACAAGCAGCCCCAAGCACCCAGGCGGGAGGCCGGCTGCGCTGTCCTGCCTGGGCTTGCCCAGTACATGCATGGTCTACATATTTTGCAAATGACCACAGCTGAAGATGCCCAAGGGCTAAGATTCACCCTGAGCTAACATCCATTGCCAATCTTCCTCGGTTTTTTTTTTTTTTTTCGCTTGAGGAAGACTAGCCTTGGGCTAAGATCTGTGCCCATCTTCCTCTATTTAACACGTGGGATGTCTGCCACAGCATGGCCCGATAAGCGGTGTGAATGTCCACAACCGTGACCCGAACGTGCCAATGCCGGGCCTCCAAAGTGGAGTGGGCCAGTTTAAGCCCTGCGCCACCCTAGGTTATTTTAACACATCACTCTCAGAAACTGATAAATCTGTCACGTGAAGGTAAGCAATTCTAAAGAGGATTTCCATAATACTGCAAGCTCCATCCCTCCAATAGACAATCAAGTCCTAACAAGCAGCGGTTTATTGTCACGTTGCTGATGCCGGAAAAGGTCTCTGTTGACAGCACGATCCCTCAAAGGCCTTGTCCATTTCTGTGAATCCAATTTCCAGCACATAGAGATCTAAAGATTGAGGCAAATGTGGTCTTTCCTCCTTGCAACTCTGAATTAACATGCAATAAAGAGCAGAAAAATGGAGACCTGGAAGCAGACCTCTTATTTGAGAACAGAGATATACCAGCGCTTTTGAAATGATCTTTGGAGTCTACCGGAGTATTGCACAGAAGGAATGATCCATTCCGACTAGGTAGGTTTTACTGTGTCGCTGTGAGGGCGACAACGGAATCATCCCGCGAATCGGTAACTCTCTGTGACTTTCAAGCGCAGATAAATAATATACTTCGGAAAGGAAAATGCGAGAGCACCGTGAAACGGAAAGCCCTCCTTGCTCTACTCAGCTGAAATCCAGTCTCTCCTCCACAAGAAATCCCTGTCTATGCTTCCTACGTCCCACAGAGGAGTTTAATAAAAGAAAAGGATTGGTATGTCTTGAAGTTGCAAGAGCTCAAGCAAGAAAACGTGGGACCCTTCAAGGAGACGTCAGTGAAGTGCCGGGCTCCATCTCAGGGGCACCAGCGTCTCCTCTCTTTCCTGGTGCTGTCAGCACATCCTTCTTGGGCGCTCACTTTCTCTGCCTGGCTGCTGAGCCTGTCCACAATCGCTCTCTCCCGCCCTCTTCCCCGTCCCCTCCTGTTTGCTCAGATCTTCCACAGTCACCAGCAATTGTTGGCCGTGGAGCTATGGGATGCCCAGACCAGTTCCCAGAATCATCTCTGCCAAATCTGAGGAAGGGCAGGGGTGTGTATGGGACTGGACGGGGCACCCCATGCGAGCGCACCCCGCAGGAATTCACCTCTGCTGCAAGGTGCAATTTTGCAAGGCTACGGCAAGTTCCAAAGGGCTTGCCACTTCTCTCCTGCCAGCAGACCTGTTGGGGCTGGTGCCACGTGCTCTCCCAGCGACCCCTCACTGCTGGGTGGGATGGCATTCTAGTAACTGGCCTTCTGAATATGTAACTGCGCATCCTCAAAGAGATGGGAATTCTTAATCCGGGCTTTGGTTTGGGTTGATTCCCACGATCACGCAGCTTCCTCTGCGAAGACTTGACCATCATCACTTCTTTTCCTCTCATCCTGTAAAAGTAATCATGAAACTGGACCCAAATGAGAAATGAAGCATGGCTTCTTAGGACAATTATCTCAGTTTCCCTATACTTCCACCCTTCCTCTCTCCCTCTGGAGCTCTTCTGACCTGTGTCCCAGGACATCGTCAAGCAGATTTGGGTCAAGGACAGAAAGCTCAAGGTCAAAACTCAGGACTGCTCCAGATCAGTTTTCCTCCCCCGTCTCGTAACACCCCCTCCTTGTTTCAGTGTGATTTTATTCTCTTTTATTGCTCTTGCCATTCTCACCTGTGCAAGTCCTGGCACTCTCTCTGAGGACACGTGATCCCCCAGCTTACTATAGATCCCAATTCCCATCCTTTCTGTGTTTTCTGACTATTCCTTTGGTTAACCCATTGGCCAGTTGTTGCTCTTAGCCTCTTTAGGGTCTAAATCAATTGTGACATTATCAACTACCCCACTCTTAGCGACTCACTCCCAGGTCCTGATATTTACATAACCCAAACGATCATGTTCACAACTAAATAAGTTAGAGTCCAGCCCCATGGCTGAGTGGTTAAAGTTGCGTGTGTTCTGCTTCAGGGGCCTGAGGTTTGCGGGTTCAGATCCCAGGTGCAGACCTACTCCACTCATCGGCCACGCTGTGGAGGCATCCCACGGACAAAGGAGAGGAAGACTGGCACAGATGTTAGCTCAGGGTAATCTTCCTCCTAAATAAAGAAATAAACCCTTCAGAAAATGTATTCATCCACCACAAATTCCTGATTTCCAATATGTCTTCAAACATTCATACAGAAGATACCTGTTCCTTCAGATCGGAAGTGATGCCAGATCACCATGTCCTCACTTTAATTTCCTCGTGGACCTGTCAGTCCTACATTCCACGGACTGTGATCTCAATAATTTCCTTGAAATAATCAAAAATTCCTTACCACTCGTCTTATTTGTGTTGTAAAACTGGAAACCCGGGAGATCCTGATTATCTGCTTTGCCATTCTACTGCTAGTCTTATGATAACTGCTGAAGAAAAAGCACACAACACGATATTTTGTCATCACCATAAAGACAAAATCATCTGCATCAACTGGGAAGCATCCATAATGCCTGGACATTTTTTTTTCTTTTTTCATCTCTCGGGTCAATAGCAAAAACACCAAGGCACTCAGTTAACCAATGGGCAAAGGAGTAGAATAGCCATTTTTCCAAAGAAGACACACAAATGGCCAACAGCCACATGAAAAGGTGCTCAGCATCACTAATCTTTAGGGAAATGCAAATCAAAACCACAAGGAGATATCACTTGACACCGGTTAGGGCGGCTATTATCAAAAAAAGTAGAGGTGACAAATGTTGGTGAGGTTGTGGAGGAAAAGGAAGCCTTGCAACTGTTGATGGGAACGTAAACTAATACTGTAATGATGGAAAATAGTCTGGAGGTTCCTCTAAAAATTAAACCTAGCGTATAATGTAGCAATCTCACGGTATTGTGTTTTGTACTTCAAATTTCTAACAGAGTATATATTCTGTTAAGTGTTCTTAAAGCAAAATAATGATAATAGTAAAGGGGGTGGGAGAAAACTTTGGTAGATGATGGATATGTTTATGGCCTCGATGGTGGTGATGGTCTCATGGGTGGACACTTATGTTCAAATTCATCAAGTTGCATACGGAAAAGTATGACATCATTACCGATTCTTCTGCACCTTAAAACACAACATGTCCTCATCCAGAAAATGAATATTGACTACGTCTGGGGACAGACGTTAGTTAGACTTATCGTGGTGATTATTTCACGATACATGCAAATCATTATATTGTACAAATGAAACTAATATAAAGTATATGTCAATTATACCTCAATTAACAAGCGCACACATCATACAAGACTATTTGAACACTGTAAACGAGTTCAGTGAATCCCTGAAAAAATCCCATCCCCAAATGTCACAGGAAGCAAGGAGGATGAAGTAAGATGGAAAGTTGTTGTGCAAAGCTGCATGCAAATTAAAATCCTTTAAGTTGCGTTCAGCTGCTGTCACTGCAAACCAAGACAAGCATGGACAGTCCTTGGTGAGTCAGCTTCCGGTCAGCTCTTCCCCAAGGCCCGGCAGTCATGCGCCCCTCCCCTAGTGGGTCACTCTGCTCTGTCCTCCAAAGTGGCCAGCAGGAAACCCTGGTAAGATTCTGGAGGACAGCCGCTTTCTATCCTAGATACTCACGTTTTAACAGACACTCGAGATGAAATGTCAAGACTTAAAAGCATAAGTGTCTATTTGTGTAGTGTAGGGTATAAGGGAAACCATAGGAGGTCTTTTCAGCATCTCTCAACTCATAATGCAAACATAGCCCTGTCTTCAGAAGGACCGTCCTTGGTCTTTGGTGCAGAGTAGGGCATGTCGCAGGTGGCACGAAGGACAGGTTGTAGCAGCACTATCCTCACTCCAACAGAACTATCTCACTGGACATGACCCCGTGGGTCTCCAAAATAAGTTACTGAACATAAAGAAAAAAACCTTTCTTGAGAGGGGCAATTTTACCGATCAAGGGAAAACTTCTGAATTTTCGCATCTTATAACAAATAAATGATATGTCCTATTCTATCCTAATGAGGTAGCATGGGTACTTCCATAATAAATACTTTTCATTTTCAGTTCAAACATGCTCAGCTGCTTTCAAAAACCAAAAAACCAAAACAGAAACCCAGGCATGTAAAATTAAGTGTTTTAACTTGATAAAGTACTAACACAGCAGTGGCTTCTAAGGGAAGAGCTTTCAAACGAAATGATCATTTTTGGTAATGACCGTAGAAGATGGTGCTATCGCTGTGAAAGGATGGAACCAATCCAGAACGAGCCAGCTTTTGATTAAGGACAACGGAATTGAATCAGATGCCAGAAATACTCACTTGGAAATCAAAGTCCCATCATCATCCCTGGAAGCATTTCTGGAACTTTCCCTTTGGACACAAATTTTTGTCTTCCAAAGGAGCAGACATAATACAGAGCAAATAGCAGACAGAGGAAGATGAGTCCCAGTTTGCCAGGCACCAAAAGGGAATTAGTGGCCCTGAGTCACATCTCTAGGAGCCCCACTGGGTGAGGGCTTTCACCAGGACCACACATGTCCACTCAGCAAGGGGAGTCCTCAGGGATGTTCACCTTACTCCCCAGCCCATCGAAACTGAAACAAGACAACCCAGAGAGAGAGAGAGAGAGAGAGAGAGCACATGTTAAATTCAATGAGTTGGGGGGCCAGCCCCACAGCCACGTGGTGGAGTTCCCGTGCCCCGCTTCAGCAGCCCAGGGTTCGGATCCTGGACAGGGACATGGCACGGCTCATCAGGCCATGCTGAGAGGGCATCCCACATGGCACAACCAGAAGGTCCTACAACTAGGATACACAACTATGAACTGGGGAGGGGAGGTTGGGGAGAAGAAGAAGGGGAAGAAGAAGAAAAAGATTGGCAACAGATGTTGGTTCAGGCGCCAATCTGGAAAAGAAACAAAAAAAATCAAATGAATTGCTCACGTAGGGCACGCAAAGCGTCTAACTGTGAGGTGAAACAATGGAAAAACAAACTTTCTGGCCTCCTGGCAGGAACCTTGTTCTTTAATGAGCACAGGCCTCGTGCTTCACTGTCTCATCCCCTGGGATGATGCTGTTTGGTGCGACAGAGGATGAACTTTCCCTGCAGAGGTCAACATGCATTTGTTTTTATAAAATCAGGATTCTGCTCTCTACTTTCATATCTCAGTTGTCAAATATCCACTGTGATTATAATCATTTTACTATTATTTGAGACAATTTCAAAGGTTACACAATATGCAATCAAAAGAATGTCCTAATTTGTTCCACAGTGGCCTGAAGGGAAAGTCACCAGACAACAGGCGGGGAGGGAAGGCTTACTTCAGCAGCAGTTTGAACAAAGGGATCTCGGAGGACCTGACGTTTTGAACTGAAACGGAGTATAGAGTAGGAATACGTGTGTGGATCCTGGGGCGGAGATGAAGGGTGACTGCTCAGTGTGCTGGCAGCAGCAGTGCTTGTTCTGTCAGGTGGTTCTGAGAGTTTGCGTTAAACATCACTCCCTGGATGTCAACTGTAGTCATCAGACGAGATCGGAGACCGAGAGGTGAAGGGGTGTCTAGTTGGCGAGGGGGAGTTAACAGCTTCCGTTGGAAATATGTTTGCTTAAGGTGCCTATAACATACACCTGGAGCATTATAGCTCAGAAATAAGATCTGGACGTGGTTTTTAGACATCGCCATCATAGAGATAACAGTGGAAGGCATTGAAGCAATAGAAGAAATGCACAAGAGTACTGAGACAACGTAGGGTCAATGGAGAGAATAGGGCTCACATTGAGTCCTGAGCTTTCGCAATAGTGCTGTGTGAGAAGGACCCTGTGAAGGACACCAGGGAGTGTGAGCTGGTTCACAGGCAGTCAGGAGCCTGAGATGTCGAGAAACGGAGGACAGGGAATCATTCCAAAAGAAAATCGTGGCCCGGTTCTGCGTTTGTTCCAAGTAATAGAAAGATGCAGAAACACTCTTTGGATTTAATTATGGGGAGATAGCTGTGATATTATCAAGATTGATTAATACACAGACCATTGTCTGAAGTGTGGGGGAGTGAGGAGCTGGTAATTCCATGAACACTGATCTTTCAGCTTCATTGTGAAGGGGAAGGAAGACGTGGGGCGAGAACTAGAGAGAAATGGGTTCAGGAGAGGCTGTTGTTTCAACAATGAAGAGATTGAATGAGTGAAAGGAATTCGATGGGGGAGGGGAGGGGAGATTGCTAGCAGAGAACATGACGTTTGGAATCAATAATAAAACTTCTCTAGAGAGGAGGAAGAAGGGAGACAATTAGGCTAAACCAAGGATCAAGATGAATTTTCAATGGAATCAGGAGAGGAGTCATTGATGGTTAAGAATGGTGGGATATTTGTAGACTTTGCGGCAGTGAGCTCAAGTATTTCTTGTAATGATCTAACTCATCAACATAGCAGGAGATGACCCCCTTGGTGGAAAGTGAGGGGAAAGGCAAGAAGTTTTTAGATTGGAAAGGCTCGGTGAAGGTCTGAACTGTTTCTGAAGCCCGGAAGGACGCACCAACTATCACGGCGCCGTAGGATGTAAAGGGAAGGAAAAGGAGGACATGTCGCTTCTCTCCTGTCAGGATGCGTGTCTGCTGGCACAGCCTGAGCCAGCAGCTGGGATGGCTGCTTTGTGTCCTGAGAAAACAGGGTCCGAGGTGGAAACCTACACCGAGGACCGGGCCGGGCAGTTCTACGGGAGATGTGCAGTGACATGTGGAGAGCCCGCGCTGCTCAAATCACAGCCTAATGTGCTAATGACATCTGAATCCCCCAATACACAAACACGCACTGTGGTAATGTCTGGTAACACCAGCTAAATTGACAGGAAAAATGTCACAGCTCAGTGTCATAAGATGGACACTGAGCATCCTGGCTGCTAGAGTATTTCGGGTCTTCGTTGTTGTCAATCTGGATGTTTCAGACATGCATCTCTCTTCTCACCACTGAGACTGTGCCTGTCGCCTCCTACTCAACCTCTGAGGCCCCACTGCGATGCCGTCGTCTTCCCTGACGCTTCCTCCTTGGCTGGTTCACCGTGTGCTCTCTGTGCTCCTGACGGTTTGCCCCTCTTTAGAGCTCTTTGCACGTGGACCCAGAGTTATTTCTTTACCCTGCATCTTTCTGGCTGGTTTGTGAGCAGGGTCTGTCTCTTATTCATCTTTGCAGCTCTGTTCTTCCACACAAGAATGCCAGCAGAAGTTGAGGGACATACCCTAAAGGGAAGACTTAGTGATTGTATTATTGGCGGTACTTTGATGTTTTGTTTTGATTTTGGTGAGGGTGCTAGAGGGTGGACTGCCAATCAGTGACAGTCCCAATCGCTCAGTGCTCAGCTTATTATTTTGACTTGAATTTTACTAATGAGTTTGTGTCATTTACTCAGTATACAACATGCTTGATTGGGCTAAATGAGGAGAATTCCATAACTCAGGACCTGCAGGGAGGCTGATGCATGCACAGCAATCTGCAGTACTGTCCCCAAAGTGGGATTACACAAGTCTGGGCAAAGTCCTCGGAGGACCAGGAGAGGGGGCCCAAGGAGGATGTGGTTGAAAACCAGAACAGTGATGACATCGCTTCACATTTTGCTCCCTTGACACCCTCAGACCTCAGGGCTTTGCTGTCTATGATCATTCTCAGAGTGCTGGGAAGCCCGTTATGTATCGCACTACTGCCGTCCCCACTACTGTAGATTTTGGTAGAGTGTTTACCTTGGCTTTGATTGCGTCTCTACAGAGCCAGCCACCTGGTGGTCTGCTCATGTCGGGTCACACTTGATATTTAGCCTTTTGTGGTCAGAGACAGCGCTGTCCTGTGTATTCATTCCTCTGGGGCCTAGAACACAGCAGGTGTCCAATCACTAGGTGGAAGGCATCCATCCTCATAGAGCCTTCAACTCTGTGCTTTGTAATTATCGACTTTAACAGAAAGATTTGAAAGTACAGTGCTTCGCAGTAATTTTCTGATATTGTCAAGAAAGACTGTCCCATCAAGAATATGAAGCGTATCTTTATGAAGTGTCTTTACTTGAATGGGGATTAAGTTGGCTGCCCTGGAGACATTTTCCTGTCATTTCTGTTCGTCTACTTGCTAGTTGCATTGTATCTTTGATAAGTACTTTCTCAAGATATTGAGCAGTGTTTGCTAAATCTTGACTTCTGTTTCTTTTATAGATAGTCACTGATGATTTTCTCCCATTCCTATCGGTCCAAAACTCTTTCATAAAGAACAGATTTGAGTATCTTCTTATTCACTGTGGAGGCTTTTGTGGTCATGATGTATATCTCATAGACTAGACCTCAGGGATATGATGCTTTTGATTAAAGATGAGTATTTATTATATTATTATGGTGTATGTAGGAGGAGAAAAATTGAGAAGGAGTGATGGTTTTCAGTTTCTCAGGTATGTGTGTATATATATATATATAAACATATATATTGAAAATTTTGGGGGCCGGCCCAGTGGCACAGTGGTTAAGTTTGCACGTTCTGCTTCTCGGCAGCCTGGGGTTTGCTGGTTTGGATCCCAGGTGCGGACATGGTACCGCTTGGCAAAAGCCATGCTGTGGTAGGCATCCCACGTATAAAGTAGAGGACGATAGGCACGGATGTTAGCTCAGAGCCAGTCTTCCTCAGCAAAAAGAGGAGGATTGGCAGTAGTTAGCTCAGGGCTAATCTTCCTCAAAAAAAAAAAAGTTTCTTAATAATGAACGTGTTACTTTTTAACTCAGGATAAGATAAAATTTAAAAAAAAGAAGCTTGTTTATGATATAAAGGTGGAGTTGAGAACTGGGATATAATGCAGGTAAGTCATACCCAATGGAATTTACTGCAGAGCCGTGTGTTTTCATCCCTCCATTGACAAGGTGGACATTCACGCGGGTCCAAGTCAGGCTGAGTTTGCCTGGTGACCAGCTCTTTCTTCTGACCATCACCTCTGGGATGTGAGTTGCTGTCAGTGGCCCTGCTGTGGGGACCAGGGCCGGTCACAAGGTCTGCTGCAAGCCCAGGAGAGTCCCCAGTGATCCTGCTCCAGGGCCAGAACATCAGCATACCGGTGACTCCGTGTGGCTTTGTTTCCTGGGTGTATCTTGTAGGTAGCCTTGTAGACTCATCGGGTCATATTCTGATCCCTGGAATCTATGACCACGTGGCTCCTCTTACTGAAGAGGAAAAAAAAAATGTACGAAGCCATTGACCTGGACCTAGAAGAATACCGGAATAGCAGCCAGGTTAAGAAATTTCTGTTTGACACCAAGGTATGATCACAAGTTGATGGATAATCTGAACAAAGAATGATGGTAACAAATATTTTCCCAAGGCTTAATTTACTGTGTCCTGTTTATCTGCACATCTTAGAACTGAAAGCAGATGTTAATTCCAAGGGGGACTTTCACTTTCAAGGCCACTTCCCTGTGGTCTAGATCAAGCAGACCTTTATCTGGGGTCCCACTGGCACCGGACTCAGGCACCTAACCGTGGAGCAATTGCTCATTTCACAGATGCGTTTTTCCAAATCAGTTTTCTGGACTCAATCCCAAGCCGGCCTGCAGCCGGTGAGCTGGGCTCCCTAACTGTTTAAAGATTGAGGATAGTCTGAGGTTATTCCAGCTCCATGACCCTAATTGTTCATTTTTCTAGACAAAACCAAGAGACTTAGGGGCTAATCTGTAGACTGCCACGTCACTGCTGCCTTGGTGTAATAAGTAGACCCAAAGCCGAAAGCGTTACTGGCAAATTTAGATTTTTTCCTTTTCCCTTCTCCTCCTCCTCCTCCTCCTTTCTAAAACGCTTGCCTGCTAGGGTGTTTGCTAGCTATGGCTGGTTCCTGGGGGAACAGCCAAGAGAGGGAGAAGCATGCAGAAGAGAGCGATAGAGTTTCTTATCATGAAGTGTAGCTCTTCCTCAGACTAGCTCTACAGCGGCCATAGCAAGATTGAAAACTGGCTCAAACATCTGCAGAGTTCTTTGAAGCCTTCTGAAAAATAAAATACATTTAGCACACAAATTATCATCGCAATGACTGGGATAGAAATTTATAACTGAACCCAAGTTTCTGAAAGGGCCCCTTTGCCATCTAGTAACTGCAAACTTCAGCGACGAGGGGCCCTCGCCAATGGGAGTGGCTTGGGCAGGCGAAGGCAGCAGAGATCTCGTGTCCTGAGGGGAAAGTCCACTTGTACTGTTTGTCCAGACATATCTAAGTGAGGCGATAATTAACTTGCCATTAACCGTGTCACAGATGTACAGAAATTGGTGATGCAAGCAATACAATTCAACTGAGTTTTAATTAAACATTCTTTCATATAATAAAATACTTTTATTTCAATTTAGGAGGAAATTCTAATGCACCTATGGAGGTACCCATCTCTTTCTATTCACGGGATTGAGGGCGCCTTTGAGGAGCCTGGAGCTAAAACAGTCATACCTGGCCGAGTTGTAGGAAAATTTTCAATCCGTCTAGTCCCTCACATGAACATGTCCGTGGTGGAAACACAGGTAACAAACGTGCATTGTTCTTCTGTCCAGCAGCGCCGTTCCTGAGAGCCACATGCCACACAGTAGTGAGCAACTCAGTTGTTAGCATTGAAGTATCACTTTTTTCCAATACAGAAGGGACTGGAACAAATGTCAAGAAACCAACAGGATTTTTGTTCAGTAAAAATCTCTTCCCTCAATTATATGCAATTACAGTCATCAGACAAATAACCATTTGGAGTTGGAGTGATGGGAAATTTTTGAAAACTAAATGGTGCATAAAAAGGCAAGATGGGTTTTACACACAGACGGAGAAGCTACTTGTCTACGGCTGGACTGAGCCGGAAAATCTTTACCCCCAGCGTTGGTTCGTCCATGATGTCTGAAATGAACCCCCTGAAAGCAGCCACCTTAATGAAAATGTTTGTGTCTGGAAGGAGGTGCGTGCCTGAAGTATCGACCTATCATCAGTGTACCTCAAGTTGCACAGAAGGTAGACTCTGAAGAAGGGAGCTCAAGGAATACCTCGGCGCCCTCTCTCCATCCACTGTCCGCTTTTATCGTCGTCTTAGCGCTAATTACATTCTCAAAGATCCTCCTTCCCCTCTGCGTCCCTCCGTCTTTTTGTTTCCATCTTCCTCCCTCCTTCCCTTTCTGGATGGACTGTTCCTCCTCCTCACAGCACACACTTTACATGAGCGCAGGACGGTCTTCGTCTTGCTCACAGCTATGTCCCAGCACCTAGAACAGTTCCTGCCACGTGACAGGTGTGCCTTAAATGTTTGTCGAAGGGATGAATATTTCAGAGTATGGAGTTTTTCTCTGGTGGATTTCCATAATGGCAACCGGAATGGAGCCCAGGGGAGAGAGAAAGATGCTGTCAATGAGCCTCCTTCACAGCTTAGCGTGAAATTGCTCCCACTTTTTGGAAATTTCCAAGTGTGTAATGTTCCCAAAATATTCCTTAAGATACTGATAAGTCCAAAAAGAGGGATATTCAAATTGAGAAGTTCTACTTGTGTTGTGTTTCATAATTACCTCAAACATTCATCATATTTGTATTACCCACAATATCATTCAAGGTTTCATAATTACCCAAATTCATAATAAGCCGACATTAACAGTGAGACACTGTGGTCGGGGAGGGGTGGGGACGGGAGGGGGGATTGGGGGGTCTCGGGAGGGGTGGGAGTGAGAGCAAGCATTCCTCACACTGGGCGCAGCTCTCCGTCCTGGAGACCCGGCTCACTCCGCGTCCTCCCTCTGGAAGAGCTGAGGGAAAATCAGAACGCTTGAATGCGTCAGCTTGGGATTCCAATCAGTTTCTTGATACAAGGCTATGAGAGCTACTCAAAATTTTCTCTTACAACTGAAAATGTTACCTTTAGGTAAAGCAGCATCTTGAATATATATTTTCCCAAAGAAATCGTTCCAACCAGATGGTTGTTTCTATGGCACTAGGACTACACCCATGGATCGCAAATATTAAAGATAATCAGTATCTTGCAGCAAAAAGAGCCATCAAAACAGGTTAGACTTATGCTATTTTGATTGCTGGTTTACACTGGGAACAAGGGGTGGTACCCGGTGGGGCTGTAGATAAAGCAGACACTTTTAAAACTTCACTGTGGACTCTCCTTTTATATGGGCTGCATTACTGACGGTAAACGGTGTGGTTCAGGGCTCTTTACACACACTGTCTCATGAATCCTCCCAACAGCCCTCCCCGGGGTGCAGATTAAGGCGAGAAGAGATTAAATAATTTGCTGGAGGGCACTCAGCTAGAAGTAGCGAAGCCAGGGTTCAAACTCACGTTCTGGAGACCTGAATTTGGGGGAAAATGATGGACTTGGAAACCTCCCAACCCTCCTTCTGCAAAACTCATGGAAATATTGGCCGATACATAAAAACTTTTAAAAGCACAGCTGAACTTGCACGAAAGTAAAGGAAGTCCTCTGGGGTTAAAAATGAAGAAGCTAAACTGTAGTGGAGCGAGCAAGCTGGCACCGGGCTGCCCTGTGGGGACTTGCTCTTCCCGGTCACAGAGCTCTGGGTTTAATGGCCTCCAGACCTCCTTGGAGCACTAACTCTCTGCATCTATGAGTACAAGGGACACAGACGTCAAAAATTAGAGGACAAGTCCAACACCGAGAGCCATACTTCTCTACACAATCATCCCCACTGCCCTCAGTTGTAGCAGTATTTTACCAGTAAAATTTGGGGGTGAAGAAAAGAGGAAGAAGAGTTAGGAAGTTAAATGGAATGCCAGCTGAAGAGAGATGTGTGATTGAAATGTCAAATTCAACAGTAAAGACATGAAATACAGGAAAATGCAGGAATGCATAAGGCACCTTTTTGTCTGTCTGTGTGCTAAACCAGTCCTGCCAACAAAGGACAGTCGTCTGCCACATAATGAGTTTTTCGTCAACAACGGACTGCATGTATGACAGTGGTCCCATAAGATTAGCACCATATCACCTAGGCGTGTGGTAGGCTATACCACCTAGGTTTGTGTGAGTACACAACAATTAAACCATCTAACAATTAAATCACCTAACGATGAATGTCTCAGAATGTATCCTGTCGTTAAGCAATGCACGAGTGTACATCATCTTTATTCACATTCACGCCTTGCTCTGTGGATCCAGAAGACACGGCATGTTCTCTTTTGTGTCTTCATTTATTTTTCATTCCCACTCCATCTCTGGCAACTTTCCCTATAGCCTAGAAGGTTTCAACTCATCTCTTTCTAGACCCCAGGATATCCATTAAAACTGTTTCCTGGGATACCTTGAAAGTTGAGTACAAACACTGCAACATTCAGGTGAAAGTTGAGTACAGCGATTTATTCATATGTTGGTTACAAAAGAAACACAAAACACCAAAGAAATGTGTTCCTAATATTTAATATTAGTGTTTCTAATACTTAATTCGTGAAGCAACCATAAAAGTAGGTAGGTACATCTTCTGTGGTACTCTGGCCAAAAACACATGACCTCTTCCAATCGTGAAAAAACGTCAGATAAACCCAAACTGAGGGACATTTTACAAAACAACTGATCAGTACTCTTCAGCAGGGTCAAGGTCATGAAAGACAAGGGAAGACTGAGAAACAGTCACAGACAAGAGGAGACTAAGGAGCAATGACAAAATGCCGTGTGGGATTCTGCATTGGATCCTGGTACAGCAGAAGGGAAAGAGTGAAATTCAAATAAAGGCTGAGTCTAGTTAATAATATTATCCAATGTTAATTTCCTATTCTTGATAATTGTACAATAGTTATGTAAGATGTTAACATTAGGGAAAGCAGAGTAAGGAATATATGAGAACTCTCTCTGTACTACTTTTGCAACTTTTCTGTAAGTCTAACGTTACTTTAAAATATTATTTAAAAATATTTTTTGAAAGTAGATAATAGTAAATAAGGCAACCACAGTTTTCTTCTTGACTCTATTGACTATTTTAGAATATAAATTGCATGATATCAGGACGCTTACTTATCCCAGCCACCAAATTTCATGGTGGGAAAAAAAAAAAAAAAGAAAGAAAGATAAAGTGAACACGACATTTGCGGAGATCACTGGGGGTAGTCTTCTCATTAATTTATTCAATGCCTTCTTTTCCTGTGTTTCAGTGTTTGGAACAGAACCAGATATGATCCGGGATGGATCAACCACACCAATTGCCAATATATTCCAGGATGTTATCCAAAAGAGTGTGATGATGCTCCCGCTGGGCACTGTGGACGATGGAGAGCACGCGCAGAAGGAGAAAATCAACAGTGAGCAGGTTCTTGAGGGGGCTGATCTCTCAGTGTGCAAACCACAGGGTGTCCACATCAGTAACCTTCCGACATGCTGCATATTTTAGATTGAATTTATGTCATCAAATCTTCCTGTTTAAATTGTACACTACTTTTCCTCCATTATTTGAATGGAAATAACAGTTTCTCTTTATTTCTTCTTTTGTTAGGTGGAACTACATAGAAGGATCCCAATTATTTGCTGCCTTTTTCCTAGAGACGGCTAAGCTGCATTAACAACGACGGGAACCTTCCAGCTTACATCTGAGCTGCTGACATATCCCCTCTCTCACATCCCTGGACAGGAATAGAATCTAAATATCCAGAGAATTTCTGTCCAGTAAACAATATTTTCCCTCTTTAATACGTCTTTGGACATTTGGACCAGTAATAAACTATTTTAAAGGTAGAGACACTGGAAATGGCTTAATGTCTCTGTTGCACACCTCTCTAAAGTCACAGCTACCTTCAACAACTTGATTTCCCCAAGTCTGGCCCCAGTAGTCCCCGGACTGGACTCATTCTGCCCTTCCAGCACAAGGAGGGTTCTTCGATTAGACTTCTCTTGCCATTTGATTGGTGGAATTGCTCTAGTTTGCTGTGTCCTGAGGTGCTCAGGACACATAATCATTCATCCACTGACTGTCAGTACTTATGTCACCGTTGCTTTCACCACACATTCCTTTTATATTGTTAATAAAAACATTGGTCTACCCCACCGACTACCATGATTTCCCTGGGGGTTCATTTTCAGATGAGTTATTGAAGCGTGATACATATTCACTTCTTGCCTCCCCTTCACTTTTTCCTTTCTTGAAAAGTTTTGAAACAGAAATGACCAATATTCACACTCTTATGCCATTTGGGATTCCTTGTGAGAAGATGCGTCTATCTTTATTCTAAGCCTCTTTACCTTTGCTGTGAGTGACGCCAGCCCACCGCCCCTCCTGCATCCTGTTCTGTCTCACTACCCCATCGGGAGAGGCCACTCTCCCTCTGACACCTGCGCACGTGGAAATTCACCACAGCAGAATCAGCCCTGATGGAATTCTCTCACCCCGTTGGGATTTTACTCAGTGACTACATCTAAATTGTTCAAAGCTTTAAATAGCATCAATTTTAGACAGAGAACTGATCAACCTGACATCAGTAACACATCCCAAATTTGAAGCTGTCAGCTCAGGTTGCATTCATCAGTCATTTCAGTCGACCATCTTGTTTGGCTTGATTGGATTTGATGGTGTAAACAAATAAACAAAAGCACGTAAGTTTTCTACAGCTAAGTATAAGTAAACAAATCACTTCAGTCTTTATGAATTCACTATTTAAATAGCATTAATGGAGAAGAAGTTAAGGGTTTATTAAAAATGTTTCTCTTATGATTCCAAATAAAAACAAAGTGCCACACATTCCATCTCTTTGTGGGTGCTTGAAATGTCAGTTTTAAAGCTTGCTGCGTCATGTCTAAAACGGCTGGATCATGGGGCCAGCTTACCCTGCCTCTTGTCACAGAAACGGGACCCACCTGTGGCATCAGCCTCGCTGAGGCATCCATAAGGAGCCACTTCTTCTCTGGTGCTGGACAACATCAAGTCCTCTTGGTTAAATATTCGCAGGTGTTTGGTACTCGTCACTATTTAAGCACAGTCCATGCTCGCCAGATTTGGTTGAATCTTGTGAGGTTTTCGGATTCCGTGGACCTACCTGATGTATTTGGCAGAGGTCCCAAGGACTAACTGTACACGAGGTTTCTGACGCCAATTTATATTTTAACAAGGGTGTTCATAGTAGTCAATTAACAAAAGTTGGTTGTAAAATATAACCATTTCTGAGCAAGGGAACATCAGTTTTACCAAGTCACTAAATAAGAAGATGTATTTGCTGATCTGCATTCCTGCTGAATCTCTGAGACCTGCAGTGTCTTGGTCAATTATTCAGCTGCCACCAGGTGAGGAGAGGAGGAGGACGAATGAGGTCATTGAATCTAGGAGATTCCAACCCTGGGATGCCTGAGTCCAGAGCCGTGGTTTTCTGCCTCCCCGGGTCATGATGGGTCTCCCCAGCTCTCATTGATGGGTCCACGTTTTCTACCCAAACCCAAGCCATGTGGCTACCTGGGTCTTGCTGTGGTTTGGGAGCCAGATAGGAAGTATTTTCCGGATAGATTACATTCAGAGGGATGACAGAAATCCGCCCAGTGATTAGCCAGAAGACCAATTAACTAGTAATAAGAAGACAAAGAGGTTGGGGATAGAGAAATTTAAGTATTTGCTTTAAAAAATTTTACCAAAGAAGCATATGCACATGGATAAAGATGACCACCCAGTATACTTATTGGGAGTATATAGTGACATGATCAGGAGGGGACGTCATCGTATTGAAGGAGGGCAACATGTCAGGTTTGGGACTGTCCAGGTTTGGACTGTCAGTTAGATTTGGTAGATGCTCTTATGGAAGATAACGAGGACTGGGAATGTTCTTGGTTTTACGTTGTATTCATAAAAATAAACCTTGCGTGAGTGTGTGCTGGACAGTGCAAGAGCCCTGTGGTGACACACGTTCTCTGCACTTGCAGCTGGAGGAAGGCAGTCGGCCACAGACACACAAAGAACCTGGTCTGGGCTTCTTCTCGCTCCACATGTTCATTCCAGCGCATCCCTCCCTCAGCCTCTGTGTTAGCCAGACACCAGCCCAGCCCAGCGCAGCCCAGCCCCCTCTTCTGAGAACTGGACCCCGATCCTCCTGCATTTTTCATTAGAACCCGTTAGAATCCGAATTCGGCTCGTGGCTTCCTAGGGTCTGCGACTCTGAGGACCCCTGCTAGGAGCATCCAGAGGCTGTTCTCCTAACCCGGAGGTGCGCACGCGCCTGGCACAGCAGGAAAACCTCGCTCCGTTAGAGGAGGCCTCAGAGGCGCCGGGCATCGCTTGGGCCGGTGGAGGCGGAGGCCGGCCGCCCGGCCCGCAGGCCTCCGGCTCCCGCCCGGCCCGGGCGCGTCCGTTTCTCCCGCACCGCCCTCGGGGTTCTTTACCGCGGGCGGGCGAGCGAAGGGGTGGAG
Organism: Equus caballus; assembly: GCF_041296265.1. Lineage (NCBI taxonomy): Eukaryota > Metazoa > Chordata > Mammalia > Perissodactyla > Equidae > Equus > Equus caballus. The sequence goes on from NW_027221972.1 coordinate 41,526, forward strand.
TGAGGAGGGATGGAGAGGGAGGAGGCGGGATCGCCCGGGGGTTACCCGCTCGGGGAGCCGCTGGAAGTGCCAGGTGGCCTTCCCGGTCAGACGCCGCCAGGCTCTCAGCCTGACGCGCGTCTCCCCTTCCTTAGATTGACTCCTTCGGCTTTCCGTTTTCCTCTTGGGGAGGGGTGGGACTTCCGGTTTCATCACCGGAAGACGACGAGCCGGAGGAGTCCGTCAGAGGGGCCAGCAGGAGCGATTGCGTCGGCAAACGGGTAAGTTATTCTCTGACCGGGCCGGGGGGGGGAGGTTTGGAGGCGGGGACCGTCCAGCGTCTGCGCGGGGCCTGGGGGCGGTGGCTTGAGGGCTCGGGCCGGGCAGCTGGGCGCCGGGAGTCCCGCCAGGGCCCTTCGCTCTTCCTCCTCCCTCCTCCCCCCGCCTCAGCCCCTCCCCCGCTCGCCGGTCCCTCCCGACGCCGCCCAGACTCGCCCGACACCCGCCCGCCGCCCGCGCGGCGTCGCAGCCGCCCTGCCCCCGCCGTCACCTGCTCGCTCCGCGAGCCGGGCTCCCGGGGACCCGGCGGGCCTCCGTTTCCCCGCGGGCCCGGGCTCTCGGCGCGGAAGCGGCGCCCCGGGCGCCCCACGCAGCCCTGCACGCAGTCGGGGCGCTTCCGACCGCCTGGCTTCTCCGACTGGAACGCGGGCGCCCAGGCGGGGAGCTGCCCGGTGGGGGGGGGTTTCTAGTCCGGGCGGTGGTGTCCGTGGCTGCCCGCCCACTCCCTGTTTTCCCCAGCGCACCGATGCGCTGCTGCCACCCTCGCCTCCTTCGGTTGAGGATGCTGGTGCCCGAGAGCACCACGCCTGGAAGTGGACGGTCCTGGCCACTCAGGGTCCAGCTGCTCTCAGCAACTAGCGGGAGACCCCAGGCTGCCGCACGTCGCTGCTGGCAGCAGCGGGATCGTCCCTGGAGATACCCACCTCTTCCTAGTGGGCGAGCACGGCCTGAGTGTGTGCCCGCTTTCTGGAGCTTAGTCGGGGGGAGGTGGGTGCCAGGAGCTGCTGACCCCTGCGGTTGCGTTGAGTTTTGAATAGCCTGTTTATTGGGTTGGGGGGTTCTGGACTAGGACATCTTGGCAGGGTTGGCATCTGTGGACACATATGTAGGATTATTTTCTAGGTAATCATAGCCCGAATGGTGATTGTGTCGGGACTTTACAGTCCGTGCCGGTGGAACTAGTTACAGTATGCACCTGGTTTGCGGTGAAGCGTTAGTCCAGATGCAGCACTGCCTGGGGAAGGTCACTAACACGTATTGATTAGAACATCGTTAGGAGAGATTTTGATGCCTTTTGCTTTAATTAGCAAAAGGGAATGAACAGATATAATTGGGTTTTGAAATAAGCCTGTCACTATCAACAAGCATCCTGTTTCCTCCAACTTTGTTAAATGTACTTCTAGAGGCAGAATTCTGTGGAGGGAATGACGTTTTTCTGTTATTGTCCACATTAAAATGTTGCCATATTAACATTAATGCAAATTTTTGAACACTTCAAATAGTTATATTTTAACAGAATTTTGACCTGAAAAAGTCTATAACTTCCGTTCAAAGAGGTGATAATTATTTTGTTTGTTCATGTGAATATACCAAAGATGGAACTTTCACTGCAATTTTGTACTTGTATATTTGTGATAGATTTTTAACCCAGTTTTCAATTAGGAAAGATAAATTTTAACTTTTAAAAGTTTACCAAAATGTATAAACTTTCATGATTTTTGGATATTATGTCTATTTTATTTAATTACTTTGGCTAGTTCTACAGAGTTTACACACATTAATAGAAAAATGAAATTGAAGAAATGGTATAAACTTTTCCAGTGTGGTATGAGATTTCTAATTTTCATTTTTTCTAGTGTAGGAGTATTGATTTTTGTTTTAATATTTTCAATTTAAAATTCTAATTAATTCAGATTTCTCTTACTGAGTAGAAATGTGTAATTATACATTTTCTTCATTTTTTTTTCTAATGATCATATCTAAAATAATTGAATAGTGTAGTTTGGGGAAATGTTATAATGTTTTTACTGAATTTAGGTTTTCCCCCTCTATCCTTAATAGGTACTATTCTTTTTCCCACAGCTATTCAGACAGTGTGAATACTGTCCTCATGGGCCGAGGCAGCTGTACACTTAATAACTTTGGGATTGTCAACATCACCTCTCTTCTCTGAGTGTTATTGAAAAATTTGAGTAATATTTCTGTAACTATACCTCACAGTGATGCTAGCGTCAAATGAGATAATAAGAATGCTTTTTAAGTGGTAAAGAGCTATAAGTTTTACTACTGTATTTTTAGTATCTAATATGTTTACTAATGTTCACTAGCTTACAAGTTGACAATCAAAATGAGTTAGTCATTGTCTTTGAGTTTTGCCCTCTGCATTTTAAATCAATGTAGTGAACCTGAGTGGAGAAGGGAAAAACAGTCTCTGAAAATAAAAGTCAGAGCAGTCAAACTTAGTTGTATAAGAAGGAATAGTTCCAAGTTCAATGAATGTGATAAATCCTTCATTTTACTGGGTAATTGGGCAGAGTCTTTTAAAGTAGCACTCTTGTTATTTTATCTGATGTCCTGTCAGAATTAGACAAGTGGATATGAGTTGTTTCTGTCCATTCCTCATGGACCCATTTCATGGAGAGGGGGCACAAAACTTCAAAATTAAATTTGGATTTTAATTAGTATCCAATTGTAATCTTGCTTATTTTGGTTGGCAGAATAATGCAACTCCTCCTTAGCCCTATCCCTCCCAATACAAAAGATTCCACGTCCTAGTTGCTAGAATCTGTGACTATGTTATGTTACATAGTCTATGGAATATGTAGTAACGTGTAAAATGTAATAATATGTAGTGTTATAATTTAAAGCAAAGTTATTCGTTAAGGTCTATTTCAAAGTGAAATATTTTTTTTGGTAAGGTTGATTGGCCCTGAGCTAATGTCTGTTGCCAATCTTCCTCTTTTTGCTTGTACACTTAATAACTTTGGGATTGTCAACTGACCTAACGTCTGAGCCCATCTTCCTCTATTTTATGTAGGATACTGCGAAAGTGTGGCTTGACAAGTGGTGCTAGATCCGTGCCCAGGATTGGAACCTGCGAACCCCTGGCTGCTGGAGCAGAGTGTATGAACTAACCATTACACCACTGGGACGGCTCCAAAAGTGAACCATTTTATTAATGTTCATTCATTCTGTTTTTTATTGTGAACTTCAGAAGAACGCTAGGTGAGTGGTTTGGCCCTGGCATGCATCATGTATGTGTCCTGGGTTAGTGTTCTGAGGCCTGTATTGGACATCTTTAAAATGTGGTTGTTAGGGAGGCAATGTAGTTAGTGTTAGAATTCTTGGGGGTTCATATTCCAGCCTCTATGTATTAGTTGTAGGAAAATGGCCTTAGTTTCTTCCTCTCCAAGTGGAGAAATGATGTGTCTTTGAGTAGTTGATGAGATAATGTGTGTGAGCGTGGCTTAGAAACTATAAAATGCTGTCTCTGCACAGATTATTAAGACTACTCTACAGTCTTTAAATCCAGCCTTAATACATGCAACGTGAGAGTTCTGCACAACAAGAGGTCGGAAACATGGATTCTGTACCATGGGTTCTGTGGAGCAGGCAGAACCTTACCTTGCTGCCATATTGGTTTTGCCTTCTCTTACTTGAAAAACCAGACAGGCGCTTCCTTCCTTCTTTTTAGTCCCATTTGTAAGATTGATTCAGAATGGGAGTATAGGAATTAGTTTGCATTTTTCCAGAACTAATTTGTTACCTTTTTCATTTCTTGTCAAACATTTTAAGTTTAAAGAAAATGATTATTTTCCGTTTATTTAAATTCCCAAAATGCTTTATGTTCCAACAAATTCACTTCATTTAAAATTAATGAAGTTTTTGAAAAGTCTTTGTGCTAGGCACAAAAAGTAAACCATCCCACTTCTTGTCCTTGTAATCTTCAGTAACCCCAGCAGTCAGTCCCAAGATACTGGCTGTAACAGAACATTTGTCAGTGCCAGAGGTGCACGGCGGAGTAATTAGCTTGGCCTGGAGAAGTCACAGAAAATATCACAGCAACGTGGAAGACCCATGGGAGTTTTCTGTGCGGATGTAGGAGGAGAGGGCTTTTTGGGCAAAGAGGGCAGCTTGTTGGAAGGCACACCTGGTTGAGAACCAGTCAGCAGCCTAATGTGGGTCTTAGCAGGGCCTAAAAGAGGGAGAAGCGCCGAAAGAGGACAAGGTTTAGTTTGTCAAGGGCTTTGAATTGAAGGCTGTGTGCTTTACTTGGTACTTTTTCCTATGGTCAAGTTGAAACCGTCAAAGCTGTCAGATCTCCCACCCTCTGGTGTTGTCCCTTTTCCTTAATAGGTACCATTCCCTTTCGCACAGCTATTCAGACACTGAATACTGTCCTCAGGGGCTGTGTGAGAAGCTCGCTTCAGTAACTGAGGCTTTTCTGTGGAGGCCCCATTAGAGGAGGCTCTCTCCCTGGAGCCACTGAGGCACGCGAGAGGCTGGAGTTGATGACGTTCCACATAAGGCAGTAGAAGTAGAGTACAGAGGATAGAGTGGAGAGACATTTTTGATGTGGAAAGGACAGGATTAAGGGCCAGTGAAGGAGGAGGTGAGAGAGGGAGGAACTAAGAATAGTTTAGAGCACTGATCTTTGTGTAGAGAGCTGGCAGACTAGCTCCATGGAAGCAGGTTTGGGAGAGGAGAGCAAGATGAATTTGTTTTTGGTTGTATTGAGTGTTTGATATCTGTAGGTCATCCAGGAAGAGATGCTGAGATTAGAAGTAAGGTAGAGACTGGAAATAAAGGCAATGAGTCCCTGGACCATTTGAGGTGGCTGGAGAGCACGCAGAATGAATGAAGTAGACCAGGGAGGAAGATCGAGGCTGGGCAGGGGAAAGAAAAATACAAATAGCTGGGATTTGAGCATGTTCCTTCTTAGTATATGCCCGATGACGTCTGCAGAGTTTATCATTCCCTTTTAAATAGCAGGGGTCAGAACAAAGAGGACCCGAAAGGCCAGGTATTTGCTTTATTGGTGATTGTGTTTCAGCTCTGTGTGCTTTATGTTTCTCCTGTTGTACGATCAGTGTCTGAGTTGGTGATCTCTAAGCAGACGTGGAACCGTGAAATAGCATATCTCAAATTGCAGTCCAAGTTAGGAAAAAAACACACGAGGGATTTGAAATAAAAGATTTCCAAGATTCTCAAAATTCTAGGACTTTTTATTAAGTCTTGAATATACATTGAGTTGACACCTTCACAAACACAAACCCCTTTAGATTAGGAAATGACGTGGGAACGACGTTACACATTAAAAAAATCGGTCATTATATATTTATTAAAATCCTGAGGAAAACTTCAGATTTATCTAGAGCATTTTAGTATCTTACGTTCCTTTTGTATAATGCAGTGAACATATCCATTTTGTTAGTATTATGTAATTAAAACATAACTTCTATTAAATTTTAAGTCTCTAAGTGATAGAGTTTTTAAAAAAAAATATATTACATAGTTATTTTTTAAATATCCTCCTCCAGTGAGCAGATTTGACCTAGGCATTTGGAAAACTTGGCTCAGGTTGTTTTGTCCTGATAATTAACATTAATCTTTAAATAACTCTTTTGGCTTCAACATGGGGGAAGTTTATTAAAAGGGAAATGTCATTTGCTCTCTTTTAATGAATAAAACAAAACATAATAGCTGCCAAATTTTGTAGTATGTGCACAAAGATACTATATTATAGGGAATAGCCTGTGTTTTAGCAATGTATGATGTCCTACTGTTTTATTACTATTGAGTATGTGACAGTGACCGTCATTGCAAATATTTTAAATTTAAAACAATTTACGCCCTGCGGATAGATTATTGTGCAATAGCCATTTCTTTCTAAATGACGGTTAATGGATTTATCCTTTGAATACTATGTTTAGCATAATATAGCAGAACTAAAAGTAATGATCAAAAGACCAAGGTTAGCATGTGACGTTTCCTAAAGGCTTGAAATAACTTGGCGTTATGTATTAATAACATTCAGAAAACATAGTCATGCCTTAACATATTAATCTGCTTATATATTTCAGCTGAGGTGGTGATTTTTACTTTTGGCCGTCTTATAGAAAAGCTTTTTGAAAAGTTAACTTTCTCACATCAGCTGAAGTCTTTAAAAAATCTGATTAGTATTTTATAGAGAATACTTTCTTGCCTCTTTTGAATAATATAGGCTAATCATAGGCAGTAGCTTCATATATTGTTGGAAGAAGTGTAATTACAAAAATTAACTTGTCATACACCACAGCTCAGCAAAGTAACTTTCTTATAAGTCCATGGTCACAGTATGTTTTTGCAATTCAGCATCTGGCTCTGTGGGATATCGATGGCTTCTATGAAGAAAAGTACCAGGGTGAGCAATTAAATGCAAAATGACAGCATAAAATATGATCATTATGGTTATACAAAAGACGCATTTATGAATTTTGCAGATAACTGTCATTTTTCTGCTCATATTTTTCTGTTGCTTTGTTAGCTTAATAATTTTAGTACAATTTATTTTTTTCTTCTAAAAAATGAACACTGCCATTTTTATTATCCTGGCACTTGTTTATATGTCTTTTTTGTTTGTCAGTTTTGAAGATTAATGATAGTTGTTTCACTGTCTTTTGACACAATACTTTCAACTTGATTTCAAAATTGAAGAATTTAAAAAAATTGCATAGCAGTTGTATTATAAGAGTACCACTTCTTATGATGAGTAGTATTTTATCACGTGTGGTTTGGATAATAATCACCACCCGAAAGTAAGTTTTGCCAGTAGTTTCCTCGTAACATCACGTAGTGTTTTGAAGTATTTTTTATGGTATCAACTCTCTGATTTGGTCCAGGGTAAAACAGTGTTGACATGAGGAATCATATAGCAAAGTTGTTGTCTTTCTTTTGTCTCTTACTTGCAAAATGTATTCTACATGCAATGAAACTGCTGGACGTTGCGGAGAGGGAGTCACTCTGGAGGACTAAGTGTCCGTGTGACCTTTGGAGCATGCCATTGTGTGAAGCTCCGTAATGTTAACCTCCATTTTGTTAAGTTCCATTATGTTAACCCCTCTTGGCTCCTCTGCAGCCCTGCCTGTCTTTCCAGCCTTACCTTTCACTGCTGCCATTTTTGAAAACCTATGTGTTACCCAGTTGCTCTCGTTTTCTTTTACTTGTGCTTATAGTATCCCTGTCTCCCGAAATACAGTAGTCCCCCCTTATGTGGGGGGGATACGTTCTAAGACTCCCAGTGGGTGCTTGAAACTGCATAGTACTGAAGCCTGCATATACGTTTTTTCCGACATGTACACTGCTGTGATAAACTTAGAAATTGGGCAAAGTAAGAGAGTAACAGCAATAACTTCTGTTTGGCATATCCAGATTTCCAGCACGACTGCTCTTACACGTTGGGGAAATTATTAAATAAAATACGGGTGACTTGAACACCAGCACTGTGATACCTTGACAGGCGCTCTGATAACCAAGAGGGCTACTGAGTGACTGACAGGCGGGTATCGTGGATCCGGTGGAGAAAGGGATGATTCACGGCCCCGGTGAGAGGGAGCTAGATGGCACAAGATTTCATCACGCTACCTAGAATGGCGAGAAATTTAAAATTTGTGTATTGTTTATTTCTGGAATTTTCCATCGAATATTTTTAGACCTCTGCTGACTATAAGTAAGTGAAATTGCAGAAAGTGAAACCACAGGTAAGGGGGGGACCATTGTACTTTTTTTAGCCATTTGGTTAAATTCATCCTGAGCTTGAATGTGTGGTTGGAACTCTGTCCATTCTGTGAAGACTTTCTAATCTTAGCAGTCAACAGGAACTTCTTACTTTATGCTCTTGTGGCATATTTTGGGTGTCTGTTGTTATTATCAAAATATGCTTTGCAGATAGAGCATAGCTTAAGTTTTTTTTAATAAGTTTAAAAAAATCGTATTTACTGAAATCCTACTATATGCTGAGTACTGTGCTGGGTTCTGGGATGCTAGTGAAAGAGTTTATTTCTTCTGCTCAAGAAGGTCACATGCCAGTTGTAACGCAGAGTAGTAAGAACTGTGGTGGGGGCAGATGGGAATGTGCAGGCAGAGGGCTAATCCAGTGTCAGGGTTGGCAGTCTGGTTCTTGGAGGAGGCAGCAAGCCTGAGGCCTGAGGACAGCAGAGCACAGCCATGGAGCACGCGCAGGCCTTGCCCACCAGCCATAACTGCTTAGATGGCTTGGTGGATGGACCCGAATCATTGGGGACTTATGTCTCATGATGTTCTTGTTTTTTTTTTTTTTTTTTTTAAATTTAATCATTTTCGTGAGAACCTTTGAAAAAATTAATTTCCTAGTTTTCAACTTTTGGAACCTCTCCATAACCTGATTTAATATTGTCTCAGTGACTTAGGATTATTATTTTGTGCGTTGTCATGTTGGGCTCTAAGAAATCATGTCCTCTGGGCATTTTGACCCAGAGAAGGGTGTTTTTAAATATCTGAATGTTCCCTGATTACTTTTAATTTTTTCTGTCTGCTTTTTCTAGTTTTTCTTCCCTTTTCCCGTTTCACTGCTATCAGTGATCTTGTCTAGAGTAGCACAATTGCTCTCCATTATTTGCCATCGATAAGAAGCCAATGAATCAGGTTTATCAGTAAGTATCAGGAAGGGGTGATGGATCTGAGGAAGGAACTTAGAGACTCACCTTCAATCCCAGTACCTAAATTCAAACATCATCTCTTCAAATATGTTTTGCCGCTCCAAGCCCTTTTGGGCAGGTTTCTTACTTTTAGCTAAGGCTTGGTGGGTGATGTTGCTGCCTTGGTGAGTTTTTGATAGCTGAGGTGTTCGTGTTTCCCTGCATCACGATTCAGGTCATTTTGTTTTCGTTGCTCTCCTGATGTGGTCTAACTGTTTTGTCTGATTTCAGGAATGCTTTTAAATGGTTTATGTTTTAAGAATTAATAGACAAGGCTTATATTATCCATTTGTTCTTATATAACTTACTTCAATTATAGTATCAAAGCAGGCATTTTTTATTGTGATCAATTTTGAAGAAATTAGGTATATCAGTTTTATTTATTCATTATTAATTTCGTTAATAATCAAGTTCATGAATGATGAGTTTAGGAATCAGTGACACCCTCTGAATTAATTGCTTTGTTTATTTGGCAGTAAAGCAAAACTAGGACAGTATTATACATTTGCGATATGTTTCTATATTTAGATAGAGAGAGGTACTATCTGTTGTTATTAATGTTACTGTTATCTTTACCTTTTAAAAACAAATATATATACTAACAAACATGTCTGTGTGTGACTGAGAGAGAGAGTGTGTAAGTGTGTGTTTTTGTGTGTGTCCATACATATCTTTTAGCATTTCCAAATTGGCCCAGGTGATTCTAATCTAACCTTTCTGGTCAGAATTTTAAGTATGTAAAAATTCTGTATGAAAATGGTAATAAAAACGCAGTCATTCAGTTTCATAGTGCAATTACTTATTGTGACAATTCTTGTTCAGGAGGAGTCTGTTTCCACCAGCATTGTTTTGGACAGGGAGATGGCAAGTGTAGACTATACTCTTGAGTCTGTTAGGGAGTGACGCTTTTTCTACTGTAGTGCTGTAATAGCTTTACATTTTGTGATTCTGTGGGCTACGCAGACGTGATGTGTTCAAGATGAATCAGACGATAAAATTGACTTGTTTTCCATCTGATAGCTGGTACTGCTTTCAGCAGTAAAACTGAATTATTTCTACAGATCGAAAAACAATCTATGAGATATGAGGTCATTTTCCTTATATAGCCATAGTTAAATGATTTGTTTCTATGACTGGTTTTTATAGTATAACCTGTTAAGGTTTTATCCCCTTATGCTCAAGACAGATTTAAGACTTAAAACAGACAAATTAGAAGAAACAAAACTAGAGATTTTTTAAAAAGTGTAACTTGTTTACAGAGTTTCCTCACCATTTAAATTTTATTCTTTCCTTTTCAACAGGTGTATAATGCTTATTTGCTTTAAAACCCTTGTTCATTCACTCACTTATTCTTTTGTTTATTTTTTTGCTCAAAAACTTTATTGCAGAATAGTTTACATACAATAAACAGCATCTATATAAAGTGCACAATTTGATGGGTTTTGACAGTTCTATACACCTCTGAAGCCATCTACAGAATCAAGATAAAAGAACATTTCTCTTACCCCCTTAAGTATCCCCATGCCTCTTTGCAGCCCACCACCTCTTCCTGCCTGCCACAGGGAACCCGTGACCTGTTTTCTGTCACTGTAAATTAATTTGCTATATCTTGTCGTATGTGCTGTTGTCTGAGTCTTTGTGTGAACACGTGTTTTCATTTCTCTTGGGTAATTACCTAGGAGGGAAATGACTGGGGTAATGTGATGACTCTGTGTTTAACTTTTTAAGAAACTGCCATCGAGTCTTCTTTAATTTCTCTCAGTCGTGTTCTCTAGTCTTTAGTGCATAGGCCTTGCACATTTTTTGGTTAAATTTATTTTTGCACAATTTTAAATCAAATCGCATGCTGTTAATATTTAAAAGTGCAATTGATTTTTGTTTATTATCCTTTGAATTTCCTAAATTCATTTAATTGTTCTAGTGTGGGCGTGTGTGTGTGTATGTGTGTATTTTGCATCCTGAGGATTTTCTATGTAAACGAGAATGGAAGTAGTTTTACTTGTATTTATCCGGTATTTATGCCTTCACTTCTTTGTTCCTCTTCACTTTTAGTAAGTCTTCTTCCTAAAATCTGTTCTTAGATCTGGCATTCATCTACCCACTGTGGCTGTCCTGTGGTTACAGATTGCATGAGAGTATCATTTCCAGGTTTTATATTTTGAATATATTTGTCTCTGAATGTTAATTGTGTCTTTTATGCTTAGCACATAGTTTTGATCTTTTAATACAATCTGATAATTCTTTTTAACTGTAGTGTTTATTAACATTTAATGTAATGTAGTTGGTTGGATTTATACTATTTTGCTCTTTATTATTCTGCGTCTCCTGTGTTTTCTTTGTCTGTTCCTCCTTTACTGCCTTATTCTGTGTTGACATGAATTCTGTCATCTTCTATTTATCTGGGAATGTCTTTACTGCCCCTTCATTATTAAAGTATAGTTTTGCTGGATATGTGATTCTTTATTGATGGTTTTTCTTTCAGCACTTTGACTGTATTATTATTCTGGCTTTCGGCCTCTGTTATTTCTTCTAAGTCAGCTCTTATTTGTATTTTTTTCTCCTCAGTGTGATGCAAAGTCACCTGTTGAACATGTAGCTGTTCCTTGTATGTGGTGGATTTGATTGCTTTCCAGATTTTCTTATTGTCTTTTTCTTTTTAGTAATTTGACTATGATGTTTGTAGGTGTGACTCTCTTCGTGTTTGTACTTATTCATGTTTGTTAAGCTTCTTGTATCTGTAGATCAATGTATTTCATCAAATTTAGAAAGTTTTCAGCTATTACGTTTTAAAATATTTCTTCTACCCCTTTCCCTCTTTTCTCTGTTATTGGGATTCTTACTGCACATTTGTTGAAATACTTCAAATTGTCCCATAGGTCTCTGAAGCTCTTTTCATTTTCCTTAAAGTTTTCTTTCATTTCCAATCTTCTGAGTCGATAATTAATATCATTCTATCTTTAATTTGACTGATTCTTTCCTCTGCCTTCTCAAATCTGCTGTTTTCCCATGTAATAATTTTTTCATTTCTCTTATAGTGCTTTTCATCTCTAGCATTTGTTTGGTTGTTTTTATCATTCTCATTTCCTTATTCGCATTCCCTATTTGTGGAATCACTGTTATTATATTTTTAAAAAATTTTTGAAAATTTGAAAGAGTTCTTAGAACCTCTTTACAGGAGATACTTGAAGACTTTCTCTGCTACATTGACATCTGGGCCAATTTTCCATTGACGTTTTTCTCTTCCTGAATCTGGACCATAGTTTATATTTTCTTATAAACACAGCTTATGATTTCTTTCTTTGTTGTTGTTGAAAATAAGACATTTTGTATAGTGTGATGTGGTAAGTTTGGATTTTGATGCACTTTTCTAGAATGTCTTTTTTTCCCTTAACTTGCATGGTCTTAAAAGCATAGAATTTTATCTCCCTGTGGTGTACAGACACTGATGTTTATGTTCAGTTTTTAAATGCTTGCTTACTTGTATTTTGCTTTACTCTCTGGGTGTTTCCCCTGTAAATGTAAGAATTAATGGTCACACAATGATTTGGGCAGAATTTGTAGTCAAACACCTTGAGCCCATTATGATCTTTGCCATCTGTCTTTCTGTTTGTGGGTGTACAGGGGGCACATTCAAAGTTTACCTAGTTACCAAGCCTCTGTTCTGGGGCTTTTACTGTCTACCACGTTCCCTCGAAGTTGCTTTGCTTAGTCAACCAGGCATGTGTGGGGAACTTCATCTGGTCCTTTTATTGGCCTTTCATTTATAGGATCTCCTTGCTGAGTTTCTTGCTAGTCTGACAGTTGCCCAGACTGGGCTCATACCTCTGTGGACCAATGTTGTGAGATTTCTTTGGTTGCTTCCCACCAACTTTGGTCCCTTCTGGCTGACAGAGCGATAGAGGTTTGCTGCCTGCTCCAAATAGCTTCCTCCCTCCACCACCTTAGCTCATAGCTCCTCTTTTTGTGCCAGTCATGTGTTGGTAGAGCTAGCATGCTCTCTCACCAAGTCGCGGGGATGGTAGTCTCCCAGGCAAGTGCTCCTTTCTCAGCCTCTTACCTAGGGCTTTGGATAAAGTGCATTTTCCACTCGTTGCCTGAATATGGTTTTCAGAATCATAAAATTGTTGCTTTTGACAGTCCTATGCAGTTTTATACTTGTATCTGCTGAGAAGGTTCACTGACTTCTTTATTTTGCCAAAGCTGGATATTCCTGAGTAAGCCGTTGTTTCTTCAGAAGTGTCTTCTGCTCCGTTTTCTTTCTCTCTCTCTCTTTTCCTCTGGGACTCTAGCTAATTAGTTATACATTAGACCTTTTGTAGTCCTCAGATAGGACCCTGAGAGTCTCTTTTCTTTTTTAAATTTATTTTTTATTTATTTTTCTGAGGAAGAGTGGCCCTGAGCTAATGTCTGTGCCATTCTTTCTCTATTGTGTATGTGGGATGCTGCCACAGCATGGCTTGATGATGGTGTTGTAAGTCCTCATGCGGGGTCTGAACTCATGAACCCTGAGCCGCTGAAGCAGAGTCCGTGAACTTAACCCCTACACCACCAGGCTGGCCCCTCTTTACTTTTTTTTTTAATTCTGTCTTTTTCCTTAGATTCTTTTTGTTAGATGATTGCTGTTGATCTGTCCTCAAACTCACTGATTCTTTACTTTGTCATTTCCATTTTGTTATTAAGCCCCTTTTTTTATTCTAAATATTTTATCTTTTGTTTCTGACATTAACATGTGGCTTTTTAAAGAATAATGTTTATTTCTTTGCTGAAATTTATTATTTTTTTTTCCATTTGTTTCAAACATATTTTCTTTACTTCACTTAATATTGTTGTAACAGCTACTGTATGGTTCTTTTAAAATAATTCCATCATTTTGACCATCATGTTTGCCATACATCTTTTTGCTTGAGATTTGGACACGGTTTTCTGACTCTTCCTAACTCAAGTAATTTTGGTCATTTTGAATTTTATGTTGTGTGGTCTCTGGATTTTGTTGTGTTGCTTTAAATATTGTTGGTGTTTTCATTTTAGCAGGCGGATGACTTGACTACGACCACATCGTTATCTGTCATGTCTGCAGTAGTCAGCCACTCCTATCTCATTCCTGGTGTTTAATTGCAATCTGCTTTCACTCTTGTTCATACATGGTTTATGTTTTCTGGGTTTATTCATAGATTCAGGTGTTCCTTTAGCTCTCTCCTTTATGGTATTTACTTCTTACTCTTCTGTGGCTATCATTGCATTCGGACACTTTCCCGCTGATCCAGAAGTACAACTGGTTTTTCCCTTGTGATTTAGCTGCCTGTCTTTCGTCAGTGGTCTCCGACCCTGGATATCCTCTGGGTAAAGCCTCCCAAAAGGGGAGGCGTGCTGGATTACCTTTTGCCATTTGCTTGCTTTGGGCCTTGACTCCACACTAAAAACTTCCAGCTTTTGTTTAGTCTCCAGAGCCATCGCATAGTTATTTTTTTAGTATTTTATCCAGACTTCGTAGCTGTTATTTGTGAAAGGTTTGGTTTGTTAGAAGCTTAGTATTTTGTACCAGAAGTATATGAAGTGAAAGAAAAAAAAACCAAACCTCTTTTTTTTTTTTTTCCAAATTGAGGAAGATCAGCCCTGAGCTAACATCTGCTGCCAATCCTCCTCTTTGTGCTGAGGAAGACTGGCCCTGAGCTAACATCTGTGCCCATCTTCCTCCACTTTATATGTGGGACACCTACCACAGCATGGCTTTTGCCAAGCGGTGCCATATTTGCACCCATGATCCAAACTGGCAAACCCTGGGCCGCCAAAGCAGAACGTGCACAGTTAACTGCTGCACCACCGGGCCAGCCCCCAAACCTCTTTAAAAATAGTTCTAAATTTTGTTGTCAAGGCATTATATGCTCGTTGTAGGAAATTGAGAGGAATTAATAAATTCTAATGAATCTGAAAAAAAATTACCCATATCCACTTTAATATTTTGATTTTTTGGGGGGGTATTACACAACTGAATGTGCTATGCATAATATTTTAAAATCTGCTTTTGGTTAAAATCATGTGAGAAGTGTTTTTCTTTGTCATTAGATATTCTTGGTAGATATTTTTATGGCAGTATAATACTTCGTATGCATGCATATGTTGGTTTATATGACCATTTTTTAATGCTTGTTACGTTGGTTGTTCAGTTTTTTACTTTTATATATGACCCTGTGGTGGACATCTTTTTGTATACATCATTGCAACCTTTTCATATTATTTTCTTAGGACAGGCCCCTAGAAGTAGACATACTGGGTTTCAAAGTGAATGATGAGGTTTTAAAGTTGTTCTTAGATACAACTGAATTGCTTTTCAGAAAGTCTGACCCATTTGACACTTGTGAGTGCTGTCCAGCTTACTGCACCTTCTAACCATTAGCATTAGATTTTTGGTATTTTCTCATTTAATGGATGGAAACTCTCATAATCTGCTTTTGGCAGTTTTTGATGAACTATTTTGGCCAAACTTCTTTATCTAATTTTTAAAAATTTACATCTCTCTGTTTTAAAATGATCCATTCATGTTCTATGCCTATTAAATGTATGTTTCAGTCTATTGTTTAAATAACTGCTTTTAAAACTATTTTAATGGTAGATGAGACAGAACCTAATTTTGTACCTGTAATACTATTAACTATGAAAACAGTTTTTTAGTATATCATTTCTTTTTGACTATCTCTTTGAATATCTTCATGTTTGCGTCTCCCCTTCCTTAGATTGACTCCTTCGGCTTTCCGTTTTCCTCTTGGGGAGGGGTGGGACTTCCGGTTTCATCTCCGGAAGACGACGAGCCGGAGGAGTCCGTCAGAGGGGCCAGCAGGAGCGATTCCGTCGGCAAACGGGGAAGTTATTTTCTGGCCGGGCCTGGGGGGAGGTTTGGAGGCGGGGACCGTCCAGCGTCTGCGCGGGGCCTGGGGGCGGTGGCTTGAGGGCTCGGGCCGGGCAGCTGGGCGCCGGGAGTCCCGCCAGGGCCCTAGGCTCTTCCTCCTCCCTCCTCCCCCCGCCTCCGCCCCTCCCCCGCTCGCCGGTCCCTCCCGGCGCCGCCCCGACTCGCCCGACACCCGCCCGCCGCCTGCGCTGCGTCGCAGCCGCCCTGCCCCCGCCGTCACCTGCTCGCTCCGCGAGCCGGGCTCCCGGGGACCCGGCGGGCCTCCGTTTCCCCGCGGGCCCGGGCTGTCGGCTCGGGAGCGGCTCCCCGGGCGCCCCACGCAGCCCTGCACGCAGTCGGGGCGCTTCCGACCGCCTGGCTTCTCCGACTGGAACGCGGGCGCCCAGGCGGGGAGCTGCCCGGTGTGGGTTTCCAGTCCGGGCGGTGGTGTCCGTGGCTGCCCGCCCACTCCCTGTTTTCCCCAGCGCACCGATGCGCTGCTGCCACCCGCGCCTCCTTCGGTTGAGGATGCTGGTGCCCGAGAGCACCACGCCTGGAAGTGGACGGTCCTGGCCACTCAGGGTCCAGCTGCTCTCAGCAACTAGCGGGAGACCCCAGGCTGCCGCACGTCGCTGTTGGCAGCAGCGGGATCGTCCCTGGAGATACCCACCTCTTCCTAGTGGGCGAGCACGGCCTGAGTGTGCGTGCCCGCTTTCTGGAGCTTAGTCGGGGGGAGGTGGGTGCCAGGAGCTGCTGACCCCTGCGCTTGCGTTGAGTTTTGAATAGCCTGTTTATTGGGTTGGGGGGTTCTGGACTAGGACATCTTGGCAGGGTTGGCATCTGTGGACACATATGTAGGATTATTTTCTAGGTAATCATAGCCCGAATGGTGATTGTGTCGGGACTTTACAGTCCGTGCCGGTGGAACTAGTTACAGTACGCACCTGGTTTGCGGTGAAGCGTTAGTCCAGATGCAACACTGCCTGGGGAAGGTCACTAACACGTATTGATTAGAACATCGTTAGGAGAGCTCATTTGATGTATACTCTGTAGACTTCATGTAGCACGGCAGCCGTGTAGGGTCGGAAATACTAGTCCCTTTTCACAAACTGAGACTAAAGTTAAACAGTTTGACCAAAGTTAAGGTCAGGATTAGCGTCTCAAGTGTTTGTTACTCATTGTTTTTCAAGTTTGCTACATGTAAGGTTACTGACTCCTGCTGGCACGTCTGAAAAACACTGAGGCAAGGCTCTCTAGTAGCTGGTGTCTTCTTGCGTGACATGTAAGGCAGGTGTGATTATTACTGATAATACACTGGCTCCTGGTGCCTTTTTTAAAAAACCTGTGTATTTTGGAATAATCTCAGATTTGCAGAAAAGCTGTGAGATAGCACAGAGAGTTCCTCTTGTATTCAGCAAAGCAGAGTGGCTCCACTTGAGCAAACTGCTTCATGCCAGTCACCATTCTAGGTGCTGGAGAGAGTAACACGCTGCCCTAGATGATTCCAAGGTCTGGTGGAAGAGACAGATCCATAAGCAAGTATAGTGCCTTTTGCTCAGTGCTGAAATGGAGAAAGGGGAGCACAGAGTGATTTATGTCTGACTGCCCGGGAAGGAGTGGCGCGAGCTTGCAGGATACAGCATTTGAGTTAGGTCTCAAGGATTAGTGGGTATTCACTTGATTGATGGGACATTTCTGCCCACATTCGTGCTACCTAGGTTTGTGTTCGAAGAGAACTCTCTAACCTTTATAAAACGGACTCTTCTTATTTGATTCTCCTCTCTCCCTCTTTCTCACATCTCCTCTGAGAGGTTTTTGTCATAGTTTCCACAGGCTGTGAGAAGAATCGCGGTTTATAAATCCATGACTAGGAGATGAAATTAAGCTGTGTTTCTTAGTAATGGAAGCATCTAGATCTGTACGTTTTAAAATTCTTTCTCTTTCATAGTTGCTGAGTACTTCAGTGGTCTGATCACACACGTTCTTTATGCGAGGTTGGAGCACAGTTCTTCTGAACTATGCCCACAGCAGAGGGGTATTTTGAGTGAGTGTGTTGGTCGTTGTGGGCTGCTCTAGGAAAACACCATAACCCCAGGTGGCTGAAACAACAGTCATTTACTTCTCCCAGTTCTGGAGGTTAAGTCCAAGATCAAGGTGCTGATTCCTGGTGAGGGCTCTTCCTTGCTTACAGACAGCCACCTTCTTGCTGTGTCTTCACATGGCAGAGATGGAGAGAGAACTCTGGTCTCTCTTCGTCTTCTTCTAAAGACGCTGATCCCGTCTTGGAGACCCTACCGTTCTGACCTCATCTAAACCTAAGTACCTCTCAGAGACCTCATTTCCAAATACCATCACATTGGTGATTAGGGCTTCGGCATCAAAATTGTGTGTGTGTGTGGGGGGGGGGGTGCACAATTCAGTCTGTAGTAGGTGGGTTTCTTGGAATTTTTGTTATTATGAGGAATTGCTCCAAAATAGACTTGATAGAGAACTAAATAGGAAACTGTAAAATTAGCATTTATATGGCTTTTGCTACAGCAAAGTAGTAAACAGAATTTTATTTAAAATCAGAAGAAATTATTGTAGCTATGTTAACTCTGATTCAGAGGCTGGTGGATGCCAAGAAGAAATTTTAATTGTTTCATTTGGATGAAAGAGAGAAATACGTGGTGAAATACTGCAGTGGTGTTTTCACTTTTAGGCCTTATACAAATGAATGCTTTCATGGTTATCAAATTAGGGTGTAAGGACTGTGGTAGTGAGCTATTGCAGTTCCCTCACTGATCAGGAGGCTGAGCCCCACAGAAGCTGAGCGGCTAATGCATTGTAGAGGTGTTAGTGGCAGAGCAAGGATTGGAATCAGGCCTCCAGATTCACGGGGCCAGTCTTTCTGCTGTTCCATCAGTGGTTCTCAAACTGATGGTGCATCAGAGTCAGCTGGGGGGGCTTGTGAAAACGCAGATGCTGGGCTGGGTCTCTGAATCAGCAGGTCTGGACTGGGACTGAGAATTTGCATTTCTGACAAGTTCCTGGGTGATGTTAAAGCTGCTGACTCTGAGGGCACACTTTGAGAACCCCGGCCTTCTGTGATGTTGCCTTTGACCTCTTCTAAGAGGATAGTAAGTAAACGTCTGTGGGTTTATACCAGCTTGACCCTTCCTTGACGTTCAGAGAATCAAGTTCTTTAATTTTGTGTTGTGTACTGTAATGCACCAACAACATAATGATTAGATGGAAAAAAATTACTAGAAATGGAGTATGTTTTAGAGTCATTTTGGCATCTTCAGGGATAATTTTTGGAGATAATTGTAGAGGTCAGAACCGCTTATGCTGAAGGGGATGCACTTGAGCTCCTAGCAGCAATCACACTAAAAAGGGTGCCGGTATTGATTGCTAGATTGTATGGGAGTGAAAAGTTCCTTCCAGTTTTGTTACTCTCTGTTTTTCTTTCTCATTTTGTGTACTGAAATGTTCTTAATGTATCAAAATCTGATCAGGCCCCAGCACAGTTCCATGCCCATAGTAGATGTTAAATAAATATAAGTTGAATTGAATTAAAAAAGATTAATAGGGAAAATGAGGTAGATTATTTATCTGGAGAGACTTCAGTGCCCTAGGAAAGTTAGTCGGCTCTCTAGATTATCCCAATCACAGGTTTTTAGTGAATACTTACAGATTATTCTGGTTTACGCCTTATTTGCAATTACTGGGTTTTTTTTAGCACAATTATTGGAGGAGGTAGCATAGTTTTTTTTTTCCTTTTTCTCCCCAAAGCCCCCCAGGACATAGTTGTAGATTCTTCGTTGTAGGTCCTTCTAGTTGTGGCATGTGGGACACCACCTCAGCGTGGTTTGGTGAGCAGTGCCATGTCCACGCCCAGGATTCGAAGCAACGAAACACTGGGCCACCTGCAGTGGAGCGCACGAACTTAACCGCTCAGCCACAGGGCCAGCCCCGAGGAGGTAGCATATTTTTATGTAAGAGTTATTGAGTGATCCCCCATATCTCTTTATCATTCATGTGAACTTACTTTTGCAAACATTTTACTTTGAAATAATTTTAGAAGTAGAAAAAAATAGCAAAATTAGCCCAGAGAATTCCTATATACCTTAGAACCAGCGTCCCTTTGTTAGCCTCTTATGTAACCATAGTGCGGTTATTGAAACCAGG
Organism: Equus caballus; assembly: GCF_041296265.1. Classification (NCBI taxonomy): domain Eukaryota; kingdom Metazoa; phylum Chordata; class Mammalia; order Perissodactyla; family Equidae; genus Equus; species Equus caballus. Next base: position 61,332 of record NW_027221972.1, read on the forward strand.
CAGTTGATAGAGTTAATCTAAAGTCTTTAGTCGGGGGGCTGGCCCCGTGGCCGAGTGGTTAAGTTCGCGCGCTCCGCTGCAGGCGGCCCAGTGTTTCGTTAGTTCGAATCCTGGGCGCGGACATGGCACTGCTCATCGAACCACGCTGAGGCAGCGTCCCACATGCCACAACTAGAAGGACCCACAACGAAGAATACACAACTATGTACCGGAGGGCTTTGGGGAGAAAAAAGGAAAAAATAAAATCTTTAAAAAAAAATAGAAATAAAAAATAAAGTCTTTATTCGGGTTTCACCCCTGATGTCTTTTTTCTGGTCGAGGATCCAGTCCAGTAGCCCACACTGCATTTAGTTATGGTGTCTCCTTGGTGTCTTCCAATTTGTGACAGTTTTTTATCTTTCGTGACCTTGGTACTTTTCCAGAGTACCGGTCAGTTATTTTGCAGAATGTCCCTCAGTTTGGATTTATCTGGTGTTCTTTCATGATTAAATTGAGGGTTAAGCATTTGTGACAAGAATACCACAGTGGTGAGGTTGTTCCCTTCTCAGTGCATCATATTGGCACATGTGTGATGTAGATAGGTCTTATCGCTGGTGAATGTTAACTTTTGATCTCTTGGTTGAGGTGTCTGACATGTTTCTGTGCTCCAAAGAAAAAAATTTTCCCTTTGTAATTAATGACTCTCGTAAGTTTACTGATTGTAGTGCAGATGTTTAAATGAAATGAATATAGAATGTCAGAATCCTTTGAGCCTGACCCTAATTATGAGATCTTTCTTATCTTGGAGGCTTCATTATTATTTGTTAGATCCCAACATAGTAGGGAAGAGTAAAGCTGTAGACTTGTAGAAGAACAGTTATTTGTTCAAGAACTTGTACCTGATCTTGGTCAGTCTTAGTCTTGAATTGTCAACAGCGGAAGCTCTTTGTTCCAATTCTTTTTCTGTGGTTCTGCGATCTGTCTCGCATCTGTCTTCCAGTGGATGACTTTCCATAACTACATTGCGTTTCTTAAGATTCTCCCTAGAGCATTTTTGTAGAAGATTTGTGTGCTTCAGTTCATCACAGGGCAGTTGCTCCAAGTATCCTCTTGTTGACCCACTTCCTAGTCCATACAGCTGAGTGTGTGTGTTCTCTTTGTAGACTATGCTGATGAGGTGCTGCAGATATTACATAGATACACAGACACATAGAAATGGTCTGTATTTTCAAAACGTATATCCCTTTAATATGCCAACAGGAGTCAGTTGGAAGATATGTATGTGGCCTGTCTCCCTCCCCCTCATCCCCCTCCAAAGCTTGTAAGCTCCTTAGAAGCAGGGAACAGATCTCTTTTTGTTTACCAGTCACTTGCTTGGTGCTTGGCATACACAAGGCTCTCCATAAATATTTGAGAATAAAAGAATATCATATGTGCATCTTGTTAACTGGTTTTGGAAATTACCAGACTATTAGAAACATCTTTCCACATTAACACAGCTATGTAATCATCATAGTATTCCACTATAGTCATGCCTTGCTTAACAATGGGGATACGTTCTGAGAAATGTGTAAGTGATTTTATCATTGTGCAAACATCATAAAGTGTACTTTCACAAACCTAGATGGTCGAGCTGTTGACACGAATAATCAATAGTCATTCTACAGCGGGGAGTTTTATTCGAGCCAAGCTGAGGACTGCAGCCTGGGAGTGCAGCCTTCGTAAGTGCTGTGAAGAAGAGTGATTTTTCAGCACCATTATATACCATTTCCAAACAGACATACATCAAGTGTGACAGGGGTACATTCTTTCAAGGGTTCAAGGAGATACTTTGTTATAGATGAGTACATACACAGTGGGTCAGCATGACCCCAGTGTCATGGGAAAGGACACTTACCTTCAAAAAGTACTGGTGTCATAAGAAGAGAGGCATTGGTTCTTACCTTCAAAGAGTACATTCTGGGGCCGGCTCTGTGGCTGAGTGGCTAAGTTCGCGCACTCTGCTGCCGCGGCCCAGGGTTCGGATTCTGGGTGCAGACATGGCACCGCTCATCAGGCCACGTTGAGGCGGCTTCCCACATCCCACAACTAGAAGCGCCTGCAACTAAGATATACAACTGTGTGCGGGGTGGGGGGTGGGGGGGGGGGTTGGAGAGATAACGCAGAAAAAGAAATATTGAAAAAAAAAGAGTACATTCTTTATTTTGGGACAATATACAACGAACATTTGACAGGCTGTAAGTCAGGCTTCTTTGGTTTAAATAAAATTTAGTCCAAATCGCATTTAATCCAGAACGGCTTCCCCATACACCTCAATATATAAAATTTTCTTCTATCATAGCCTCCTACACATGTAGGCTCTGTGGTACTAATCTCATGGGATGGCCATCATCTACGTGATCTACTGTTGACTGAAACGTCCTTAGATGGCGCATGACCATATATGGATGTGCTGCAGCAGCTACGTCTGTAACCCATCCTGCGTTGTTGGAGATTAGGCTGTTTCCAATTTTTTCTATTATAAAGAGTTCCATGGTGAATATTCCTAAATATGTGTTTTGTTCAGTTGTCTCCTTAAGATAAGTTCTGTAAAGAGTCATTGATAGCTCAAAGAAGATATGTATTTTAAGGCTTTTGATATATTGCAAATAACCCTCTAGAAAGTTTGTATAGATTTATATTCCAGCCGGTACTGTTGAGAATGCTCATTTTGCCACACTTTCCCCAATGCTCAACTTTCAGTTTTTTAGAATAAGACTAAATTCAGAGTTAAAAAGATTTGTTTTTTGTTTTTACGATTTGCACCTTTGTTTTTCTTCTTCTTCTCCCCAAAGCTCCCCAGTGCATAGCTGTGTATTGTACTTGTAGGCCTTCCTGGTTGTGCTCTGTGGGATGCTGCCTCAGCATGGCCTGATGAGCGGTGCCATGGCTCTGCCTGCAGCCAGGATCCGAACTGGCAAAAGCTGGGGCTGCTGAAGCCGAGTGTGTAAACTTAACCACTTGGCCACAGGGCTGGCCTCTTTTTTTGTGTGTGTGGTATTTTTAAGGATTCTTCCTGGAGTATGGTGGGGTGGGGATCATCGTCTGACTAATTTGCTAATAACCCTCCAAGTTTTCCGTATTGAAATTATCCAGTTTTTGGTTTGCCTCGATGAGAGAGCAGAATAAACCTCAATAAGGTAGGGGTTAACAGGAATCATTATCCTCTCTGAAGTTATAGTTGGTCATATCTGTGGGCCTTAGCCAATAGGAAACTTCTTGAGAGTGGGATACATTTCTAATTCATATCGTTCAGAAAAATCAACTACAGGTGAATTAAAGGCTTAAATACAGAAGGCAAAACTATGAAATTTTTGGAAGACAATGTAGGACAGTAATTGTGTGAGTCTAATACAAGGAAGAGCTTCTTAAACAGATCACAGAAGGTGTAGACCATAAAGGAAAAGATTGACCGCTTTGACAGCATTAATTTGACAGCTTGTGTTTATGAAAAGAAACCATCAAGAAAGTGAGCAGACAAGTCACAAGTGAGAATAGATATTTTCAGTACATATTATTGAGAAAGGATTGTATCTAGAAAGGTAAACAGTGACAAATCAGTAAGAACAATAGAAAAATGGGCCTATGACCCAAGTAGGCATCTCACAGAAGAGGAAACCTGCATGCAGAGATTCTCGACTTCATTAGCAATTAGGGAAAGGCAGTTTAGGACCAACGTGGTGTATAGTTTCATAACATTGGGTTGGCAACAGTGTAAAAATCTGACAATGTCTGCTGTTTAGGAAGGTTGGAAATAACTGGAATGCTTACACACAACTGGTGGGATTGTAAATTGGTACCATAACTTTGGGATTACCTAGTAAAGTTAAAGATGGATGTACACTTTGACCCAGTGATTCTACTCCTGGGTCTTTATCCTGGAGCAGTGCTTCTAAATTGTGTTTTCAGCATCTCACAGGAACTTATTATAAATGCAAAATTTGGGGCTCCACCCTAGACCTATTGAATCAGAAGCTTTGGGGATGAGCCAGCTTTCAGTCTTAACAAGCCGTTCAGGTGGTTTAATGCATGCTAAAATTGGCAAACTGCTGCCCCAGAGAAACGCATGTATGTGAGTGCCTGAGGACATGACAAGAATGCTCACAGTTGCACTGTTTGTAAAAGGCAAAAACTGGAAGCAGTGTCCATCCGAGGAGAATGGATAAATTGTATTCCTATAGGAGTGCAACTGAATGGATTTTAGCCACCTGCACCACTGAGGATTATTGTCAGGAATATCATATTGAGGAAAAAAAGCTACTTCCAGAAGAATGCACATAGTATTTTTCCTTTTTTAAAGTTTTGAAACATGTGAAGCAAAAGTCCATACTGTTAGGAATACAGATATGGCAAAGTAATAAAGCAGATTAATTACAAACACATTCAAATTAGTGGGTAGCTCTATTAGAAGAGAGAAGGTGATAGGGATCCCGAAACGGAACTGAAAGATAGGAATTTAATTTTTTTTTTTTTTTTTTGGTGGGGAAGACTCGTCTTGAGCTAACATCTGTTGCCTGTCTCCCTCTGTTTTGTGTGTGGGATGCCTCCACAGCATGGCTGATGAGTGGAGTAGGTTTGTATCTGGGATGCGAAGCTGTGAACCCAGGCTCCTGAAGCTGAGTGTGCAGAATTTTAACTGCTTGGTCATGGGGCTGGCCCCCTGAATTTAATTTTCTTAAACTGTGATCTGTACTCAGGGTTTTCTTATGTTATGCTTAGTGCCTCGCACATATTCAAATTATTTTTTGTACCTGCCAAATTTTTAAAAAACATACACTTATGTCTTTTCTTTTTGCGAAGTCTGTCTACACAGGGACTATTCAGTTTGTATGAAAAAGATCTGGTGGGGGTGATGGTGGAGAAGATATGTTCTGGCAGCATTATGGTCTGAAAGTACTTTCAGCAGTAGGGATATCAAACAGAAGATTGTTTTTGATGATGATGATGGTTAATACTTGCTGAGCACTTGCCAGGTGCCAAACACTGGTCTAAGGACATTACGTACTGAGTTTATCCTCAGTTAACTGAGGATTGAGCCTCACAGTGAGCATTTGGGGGTTGGTACCACGACTCCTGTTTCCTAGGGGAGGAAAGGTGTGTGTGGATACAGAGGTGAAAACGGTAGAGGCTGGCTGACTCCTAACACTCTGTCAGACCTGGTCAGAGGGAGAGGACAGCCAGACAAGTCTGTTATGCCTGAGAGTGTTGGAGTTTCGAGACAAAAAGGAAAAGTCAAAATAGGAATGGGAGTGTGGAAGACTGTGGAGAGGGAAGGCTGTATATACCCGCATTTTTGAAGTTGCTTTCTTTATCTTAGTAGGTTTGTTTCTAAACCAGCGTATATGAGTGTCATTCTAGCAGATGCTGAGTCCCTAAAGCAGAAAAGTAATTGCATTTTGTTTTTAGTTTTAAGGATTGCATCTTCCAGTTCATTAGAAATTGGTAAGATCACACCATAGGATTTGGGAAATCTTACTTCTTTGCTTAGGCAGTTTGGTTGCTAAAAAGGGCACTTTTGGGGACTCTCCCTTTGCCTATTGTTTTCTAGCCTTTGATAATTGTTTTTGTATCATGATTATCTCATATTATGAGGACTATTTCTTAGATACACATTGGTTATATTGTAAACTTTATTTTAAGCCACCGTAGTATGACAGTCACTCCTTAAAATTAACAAATACAGAAAAAATTAAAAGATGTTCCAGAAGCCATAAGTCAAATGATATGAAACCAAATAGCACTACTGTTTTTGTTTGGTATTCAATTCAGAGTGCTCAAATTGTCTAAACCACATGAACTGTCAAGCATTTGTAATTGTGTAATGTCATGCTTTCCAGCAGAGTCAGCCCCTTACTAAGCTGACAGCCAGGAGAGTCCTTCCATAGCAGGGATGTCTGCATTTGAGACACATGTAGTGCTTGTTGGAGATCCGAACATAGGCTTCTTAAAACAAATTTTAAGTACTTCAGCTCTTCTAGTTTCAGATGCATTTTGCTGAAGCTGGATAATCTCAGTCTTAATTGCCAGTGCTTTTCAATGTGTTTCATGTTCCTATTTCTCTTTTATTTTCTCTTATATGCTTTTCCCCCCTTTAAACAAAAACACAAAAAGTTTTAAATAAAAGCAAGTAAGGTAATAGGAAGCCTAATAGGAAAAAGATATTTATTGTTTGATGCATTTGGAATAATAGCAGTGTAATCATCAAATGTAGCCAAAGCCCAGCATGCTTGTCAGTTACTAAGGATAATGGAAACTTTGTGTTTTAAACCTAGAGCAAGCAACAAACCACTTCTTTCAAAGTGTGTAATTCACTTGTGATTTCTGCTGATCGTGGATTCCGGACCAGAATTTGATGCGTATTATTGGATCAATTATTCTAGAATGAGAAATCACAGTTATAGAAGTTCATATAACTATAAAACCATTAGAATTTAAACTAAGGTGGTAATCTACTTTTACAAATAGCTTAGACAATTTAGATCATTCGAGGAGAGGTAGTAGGAATTATAGTCTTTCAAAAAATGAGACCAAATGGTTTTCATTAAGAATCTTCAGGGTCTGTAATCTGGTTTTCCATATGGGTGGTGTTTAACACCCTAGGATTTCAGGGTGGGAGGTGGAGGCAGTGTTTGCTAAAAGTGACATTCCTCAGAGTCATTTTGCATGACAGATTGTTGACATCCCTATTGAGTGCACTTTGTTTACTCTCCTTCCTGATTCACCTTTCTTCTCCTTTTTTCCCCTCTTCTCCACACTTCAGCTCTCTGTCTAGTAAATATATGTTAGGTTTATATTATTTCTTTTGAAGTTAGAAGGGACTTTACTCCATGGGGTCCCAAATCTGGCTCATCAGAATCACTCAGGGAGCTCTCTGAAACTACAGATCCTTGTCCTTACCCCAGACTCTGTTAATCAGGATCTCTCCATGGGTGGGACCAAGGGATTCATGTTTGGCTGATTAGCTAAACTGATAAATGATTGGTATTGTCTGTGGTTCCCTTGTGTTACAGACGTGGAGGTAGTAAGTCCAGGCATGCTCTTCCAGGGACAGTTGCATTTCTCAGAAAAGGTTGTCGAAGGTCTCGAAAAGCCTTCATTAATGGTAGAGTGACAAGCGATATGATAATTTTTGGCCATTGGTATGTGGCAGAGATGGCTAGCTGTCCATCTAAATCAGTTCTGTCCTTCCATAAGATACAGTTCTACAGCTCCAGGTTTCACTTTTCATATTCCCTTGCGGCGAAGCAGGTATGAGTGGAAGTGGTAGATGCCCCTGTCCGGGAGGGGGAAATTTCCCCCTTATTCCTCTTGAGTTCTTGTGGCTGGCCTCATAGTAAAATGAACACAAGACAGATTAAAGAGAAAACTCGAATGTAATGCGTACACGTGGGAGATCATAAAATTAACGCTCAGAAGTGACCAAAGCAGGCAGCTTTTATACTTTTTACACACAGAAACACTAAATTTGTGAGGATTTGACAGGACAAAGATACTTAGGTTTGGGTGCTTCATTAGTAAGCAATCTAAGCAGAGTTTGGACTTGTGGTGGTAAATTAGTAAAAAAGTAACAAGGTGTGTTTATACAGGCCTCTCCGCCCTGAATTCCACCCCCTCCCAGCCCCACCCTTTTTGCTTGAGGAAGATTGTTCCTGAGCTATCATCTGTGCCAACCTTCCTCTGTTTTATGTGGGATGACGCTGCAGTGTGGCTTGATGAGCGGTGCTAGGTCCGCCCCGGGATCCGGACCTGCAAACCCTGGGCCGCCGAAGCAGAGCACGCCAACTTAACCCTTATGCCGTTGGGTCAGCCTCGTGAGGAAGCTGTTTTTCACATGGGAGATTCGTTTGCTGCTTTCAGGGGGAAATGGAAAGGGTCAAAGTGCAATTTTTGCATCAGCTGCTTCTCAAATAACTAAGTCAAAATAATCAGCGTGCCATTGTAGCATATTTTGGGGGCAGTCTGCCCTGGGTCCCAACACTGCTTTTGAGTCAAGATTGCAAGACTACTGTTAGTTATGTCTGACCAGATACTGAAAGTCAAAGGTCAGCAGATGGAAGCAGAGCTGGTTGGGACATGGAGAATTGTCTCAGAGCACGTCTCGATGATACTTCATCAAGAGTCTGCTGCTTCCAGGCTTGCTTTCTTCAGTCAGCTGAATGCAGGGAACGAGGAAGCTCCAGGGCAGAGCTGCAAGATGGAAGGAGCCAGGATCCCTGAGTCGGCCTGCAACAGACCGCCTGCTGACCAGGAACACCTGCCGTGGAAGTTTACCAGAGCGAGAGAGAGACTTCTGTTGTGCTTTGGCCAGTTGTAAGTGCACGTTTTATACCAGTATGGTATTAGGGCATTATCTTCTTGTTAGATGGATTCTAGCCACTGTATCCAAATCTCAAAGGAAAGGCAGGTTCTGAGTATGTAGAAAATTAGTATTCTGCAGTTTTCCTTCTCCACGTGTATAATTCTGTTATCTGTTCCTCAGAATGTAGACGTGTGATGTGACAGAGTTGGGACGTTTTATTAGGCTGCAGTACTTTCTTAGAGGTGTAATCTGAAGGAGGCTACTACTCATGTGAAAACTGGTGATTGAGGATTTGTGATGCCAACTGTGAAGGTTGCCAGCAGTGGAGGAGAGACTGATCTTCAGAGCACTCTCGTTTAATAATGATCTTAGGGCTAAGAATTATTAGTTTTTATTGATTTCCTAGAATTTACATAATTGAAAAATTAGCAAATGTATAAGGTATGTATGATGTGGCATTTTCCAAACTTAAGTCATTTCCCTACTCCTTCATTGTTTTTGCTGTGTTTTATACCACAGCATTTTATCTCACTCTTGTTTTTTGTTTGTTGTTCTGTTTGTTTGGTAACGTCTGTTGCCAAGCTTCCTTTTTTTGCTTGAGGAAGATTCTCCCTGAGCTAACATCTGTGCCAGTCTTCCTCTATTTTGCATGTGGGATGCTGCCACAGCATGGCCGATGAGTGGTGTAGGTCTGCACCTGGGACCCGAACCCACCAACCTGGGCCACTGAAGTGGAGTGTGCCGAACTTAACCACTACACCACAGGGCCGGCCCCTTTCTCACTTTTTTCTTTTTAAACTTAGCATTGTCATAAGAAGTAATACATGTGGAGTCATAGGTTGGTGTGTTATTTTTTCCTAATATCTATTTGAATAATACATACTTATTTAAAAATCCCAACATGTGGTAGATAACTTTATTTTAAACGCCACTAGTGATATTTCTATCATACCTGGGAAATGCTGTTCACATAATGAATATTATTTTTTAGGATCTTCAGTGCTTAATCCATAAAATTCTAATAGAAATAGATGCAGTCACAGGAACTAGCGGACGTACTGTGTCTAACAGGGCTTTGGTTACAGCTTTTTCCTATCACAGATTAGTATTCTATTTGATTAATATCTACATTTGTTTGTGACTGAGGGACAACGAAAACAGTGTATTTAAATAATTTTTGAACAGTGTTAAGCAGGATGTGCTTCTAAAGTTAGTGAGGAATGGGCCTAAGGAAGTGCTAATGACCGTGACATTAAGATACAAAAATCTTGGAAAATACTGATACTTGTGGTAGAGAAAGAATTTGATAATCCCGTGATCCGAGGGTGAAGAAGATAATGAGGCTTGACCGGCCCCGGGGAAGCGTTGTTAGATTAGTGACTTAAATTTCAGGTATTGAGGAAAGAATTCCAGTAGGGAAGTTTTTCGCATTTTCCTCTTCTTCTCCTTTTATTTGCCCATATCTTTTTGTTCACTTGAGAGTATGTAAGATGTTGTCCTGGGGACATTTCCTATCAGTGTCAGCAGGAAAGAGTACTTTGTTGGAGGGGTGCCCTGGCGATCCTTGGTAGCTGAGGAAGTACCCACGTGCTGCTTCTCTCCCCTCTCAAATGGTTTTAAAGTTCTAGAATTTGCCTAAACCATTGGATTTATATATAATTTAAATGTTAACTTCTTCCGTCATTTTGGTAAGTTTGTCCCTTGGTGTATAAATTAATACTTTAAATTTGTTCTAAAACATCTGTGTTTAAAGTTGAAAAGCAAGTTGCTTATTTCAGGTGTTCCAGAACTTTGTAGATGAGTCTTATACACTATAGACAGTGAGCACATTGAAACTTAGTCTTTTTGGTTTTCCTTTTGAAGAGTCTAACTTCATATATAGTCCTGTTTTCGCTCCTGACTTCCTTTACCCATTTTTTATGATTTGAATCATTAACACCCTATACCAGCAGGCAGGATAGTAAAAGCAGGCAAGGTAAATAAAGGAAAAGTGATAGAACTTCAGATGAGTTAATTTTGTAATTTGTGTTAGATCAGTTAAAACAGGAGTATGTTAAAATAGTCAAAGAACAATCGTTTAAACTTTGGAGATTTTTTGCCCTTTTCTCACTTAGAACAATTAATTGACAGTGAGATGTGAGAGACACTGACAGAGCTTTAGTGAAAAGCAGCAAAATGGAATTCAGAAGGAGAATTTAGAGGGAAAACTTGAAAATGGAAATGCAGTTTTGCTAGGTGAAAACTAAGGAAAAGGGGATCAGGAAAGTTACAGAAAAATGATAGCATTCTCGAATGAATGGCATAACGTTTATAGAGAGAACCTGCTGAGATGGTGAAAGAGTCTAGAGATGTGTGTGATTGCAAACCTCCCCCCTTTTTGAGCGAATAGACCGTTCAAACTAAATTAAGAAAAGGATATAAAGTCTGTTGTTTGTTTTAATATTTCATGACTGATTTTATAGATGAAATTATATTTTACAATAAATAGGAAGAAGAATTTATGTAGCCTGTTCTATTTGATGTGAAACAGCAAATCCCGTCTCTCTGTAGCTGTGAAGAAAATTCGTTATAATGTCTTTAGTTGTAAGAGATGGTTTCATTGTGATTAGTTACATTGATGATAAAACAACCTTTTCAAATGGCATACGACACGAATGATCGTGTGTGTCTGCTTTTAATGGCATTGAAATTTTTCATTTTCTGTTTTACTCATAGAATTTTCCTTTTTTTATGCTGTTTTCCTGTTCCAATAAGAATTTTCTTCCTTTTGAGAAAAATCAAAACAATTAGATGGAAATATTAACAAAGCATTAATTTTAAAAATACATTTTGAAAGGAGATATATTGGATTTTAACTTTTTGTGTAAAATCTTTCCTACTACACAAGATAGCTTTGTCAGAGGTGGTTAAGATCGCCATAAAATTGACTTTATTACTGGATCAATTTAATGTATTTGGAAAATAGTACTTGAAGTGTAGGAACATTTTAATAAAAGAAACAGCCAAGTAAGAAAACTGGGCTAATGTTACAGTTTATTTTTGTCCCATGACTTGTCACGTTATGTTGCTGTTACTACATCCTCACGAGTAGTGTTGGGAAGGGGAGACTCTTTGATAATGAAAGGGGTGAGGTCTGTTTATTCTGTTACAGTCACCATGGCTTGATCCCTATTAGTATGGCTTTTTAATGATTGTTTTAGCTCTAACTTAAGCGCTAAACAAATATTCTAATTTTTAACTTGCAGGCAGAATCAAATTAGGTATTTGAAACAGAACATGGGTATCCCCTGGAATAGGAACAGTATTCTCTTCTGACTTGAGTGCGAATTTTTTTCTCTCTGTCGATAGTTTTATTTACTCTGACCATTTGGGCTTAAGAGCACATAGTTCTAGCTTGTCTTGGGTTTGTCCTTGGACTCTGGCTGGGGAAGGTTATTTTTAGAAGTAGGCTAGACATGGCATGTGAGATGCTTTGGAGGTGGAACTTAATCAGATGTGAGTCCTGTGACCAGAGGCCCCTACATCTCCGAAGTTTGAATGCCTCCTGCTAGGTGAGGGTGAGGAAGTTTTGTATTCTGTGTGGCCAAAAGGATTGTGACTCATTCAGCCCCAGTGGCATGTGGCTGTATAGGTGTTTACTGCATGGGCTGCCCCATCAGGTTTGGGGAAGAGTAGAAATAGAGGTTGCTAACATTTCTGAGCTTAGCTGGACAGGAACTCATGGCTACTGTTATCTTTGAGGCAAGTTGTTTGCTATAAATGATTCTAGGGGCCAATAAGAATGAATGCCTTCATCCAAAATGAGGTTTTTCAGGAAACATGAAGACATTTCTTTTATTCCATACAAATCTAAATTTGAAACTCTCTACCTCATGTCTTTGTTAGTTAGCTCTTTAATAATTCTTGATTTTAGTATCCCAGTTTTTCATTGTAAGCCGTGTCAAGTCTGGTTTTGGTAGTGGGAGAGGCATAAATGTAAATGTCAGTTTATTAAGTTTTGAAATCTTTCAGAAGTTTGATGGGAATTCTTCTCTTCAACCAGTATACTTCGTGGACCTCCTCCCGTGTACCTTAATACTATTGTGATAGTATAGAACATTCTTGTTAAAGGTTGGAGGGTATAGGAAAGGAAATCTATGTAAAATATATACAAACGAGGGGTGAACTTGAGCCCTATCTACTCTTGCCAAGGTGCAAAGGAGAGAGAGGGCATTATATTAGTTATCTACCGATGTGTAACAAATTATGTCAGAACTTAGTGGCTTAAAGCAAATAAGCATTTATTATCCCCCAGTTTCTGTGGGTCAGGGTGTGGAGTAGGCTCATTACCCAGTTGGTCGTGGCTGCAGTCAGGATTTTGTAGGGGCTGCAATCATCTGAAGGCTTGCCTGGGGCTGGAGGAGCTGCTCTCCAGGCAGCTCACTCCCATGGCTGTTGGCAGGAGGCCCCAGTTCCTCTTTGGCTCTTGGTAGGAGGCTTCAGTTCCTTGCCCCCTGGGCCTCCATGTGCACAGGCTGCAGAAGTGTTCTTGCGACAGGTCCCCCACTTCCCTGGGCGGAGTGATCAAGAGAGGGGGCAAGCAGGATACCGGCACCTCTGTGACTGTGTCTCCAGAGCCGAAAACCCTCACTGCCACTGTTTTCTGTCCCTTGCAAGCACTTGGTCACCAAGGCCAGCCCACACCAAGGGGAGGGAATTAGGCTCCACCTTTTGAAGGGAGTGTCAGAGAATTTGTGGACTCATTCTGAATCGCCACAGGCATTTTCCTAGTGGGGGAAGGTAGAGTTAACAGACTTACCCTTAGGAATGCAATGCAGCCTGTCCCTGGCACGTTGAGGAGGTGGGTTTGGCTGGACCCGAGTGTTCAGGAGCTGATCCCATTGTGAATAAACAACTATGTTACACATCCATTTGTGGTAAAATTGCTTCTGATGTTACCAATAAATGGTTTTTAGGGTGTTAAATTTTACTCTTTTGTCATGGAAGAAGTTATTCAACTTGTGACTGTTAGCATTTTCATAGAAGAGTGATTTTTTTCTTTGTAGGATCAGATACTTTATTTTGTGGTCTCTGTTACAAAGTGATGTTTCTGATGGGAGAGTGTGGTGAGAGGAGGATTACATAAAGCACAGCTCCCTTTGGTTCCCCTTAGGTTATGCACATGGTGTTTTGTAACGACAACGAATACTACAGTTTTCTCCTGAACAGACTATATATGGACTTGGTGGTACTTTATTAAATCAGGTAATCGTATAAGACATATACTTTCGATAAAAGGTCCAATTGAAAATGGTAGATTAAGAAAGAGATCTGAGCAGTCCGCTAATTTCCGTTTATTCCTGTCTTGCTCAGCTCGCAATAGGCTTGTAGGAAGTCTTACGTGTCCTACCTTGCCCTTCCAGGAGGAGACTGTGCTGTAGGATCTCCACAACTTCTGGAGTTCGTCCTTTTTTGACCTCCTCAAAGGGAAAGGGCAAAAGAGCATTGGGAGCTTTTATAAATGCACGTGTGTGCACGCCAGCCATGCTGCACACTATCCCCTGTTGTGACTTTACCATGGGCCTGGTGCCAACACGTGCTAACTGCACACTGCTTGCACCACTAATTTGGGTAAGTCTAGGAGGGGTGAAGGGTGAGATGGCGTGGGACGGAGGCAGGGAGAAGGTGGTTTCCTGTGTGGGTGGCCTTGTACCAGTGAGAGAGGATGTCTGTGAGTGTGAGTGTGTGTGTGTGTGTGTGTGTGTGAGTGAGTGAGAGAGGGTGTGAGAAAGAGACAGAAAGCAAGCTCAAGCTGCCTTAATGTCTACTGGTTAGAAAAGAGAGAAGAGATGAAAAGAGAAGTGAAGACTGGAACAAAATAAGTGAAAACTGGAACAAAAAGGAGGGAAATGAGGGGAGAGACTTCATGTGTGCTGCCCATAGTCAAGATAGCATGTGAAGTGGTTGAGAACTGTTAACGTTTCCTGGAATAATTTCTTTAAAATGCTGAAAGAAACTTCCTGTGAGAAGCGGCCACCAGGTGTCATCAGAGGGCTGCTATTGATTTGTTTTGTTCTTGTTCTTAAAGAGTATTGGAGTGTTTCGATTTCTTTCTTGCAAGTGTGTTTTTTTTTTCTTCTTTTTAAACCACAGCAGAGACTGTTTCAGTCAGAGCGGGGACTTTCTTTTGGGAGTTTCTTGCTGGGCTAATAATTTTTTATGGGTAACACTGAAGATCAAGTTACAGGTAACTTTTTAGTCAAGGAACAGCTAGTTGAGAATTTGGATAAGAGTTGATAGTCTAAGTGGAATTGCATATTTGAAAATCTTTGTGGAGTTGGATGTTGTTGAATTTGCATAGGCAGCATGTGCTTTAAGATTTGGGAATAACATATCTCATTATTGTAGTCTGAACACCTGCTATCTCTTGTGAGTCTTGAAACCTGACTATGGGAAGAAATTCGAGGCTCATTTTCTTTCTCCAGTGGAACAAGTCCCAGTTCTTTCAGAGAGGACAGAGATGATGCCTTTCTTAAGGGCCAACAGTGAATCCCCTGCTTGTTCTGTTGTTTGCTTTGTTCTTGAGGGAATTAACGATGCTTTCTGGTACACAGTAGGCTTGCAATAAGTGTTTGTTGAATGAGTAAACGAAATCTGTCTCCAGAAAAATGAGCCCTTAAACTGTCCGTCCCAATTGGGTGATTTTTGAATTCTTCTTTAAGAAAGACCCCATCCCCTGTCTCCGTTGGTTACAAGGTACTTGTTCGAATAAGCTTTCTGATGAAGATTTTTCCTTTTAATTTATATTTGCATAAATTTCCTCATTTCTGTTTCATCTTCTGTAGATCACTATAAGATACTTTTCTAGATCACTTTAAGATACTTATTAAATCACCTTGCACTCCCGCTTACTGACATCATTCTAGTTCTGGGCTTTATCAGTTAAACTATTAGAATGTACTTTTTCTGTCTCGAGGCTTTCTCGACCTATACTATGTCCTGTGTACTGAAAAATTAACCTTCCTTAAGCGGTGCTGTGTTTTGGTGACTCCCCACTGACGCTACTGGATAAATCCCAGCTTTGAAGTCAGAGCCTTCTGTGGTCTGGTCCGGGCTGGTCATTTGCCTTTGTTTTAAGTTGCTGTGCAGTAGACAGCCAGTGCTGTCGCTGTCTGGACTGCTCACGGCCTTGCACACTCACTGTGTGTGTTTTTGGCTTTGCCTAATCCCTTCCTTCTACTTGAGATGTTTAACTCTTCCTATCTGCTTCTTCAACAGAAGACAAAAACGGTTTTAGTTTCTTCAAGGTTTAGCTGAAATAACATTTCTACTATTTTAGCCAGCTATTCTACTTGGGAGTAGGATCTCTTGCTCATTATACTGCTATAGATCTTGGTGTGTATCACACACGTGATCCTATTTGGCCTTGTGTGAGTTCCTTTGCGTATATGTCACATGGCTTCTAATAGAATATGAGGGCAAAGAATGGGTTCATATCAGTGTCCTTCCTTTCGTATGCTAGGCACTCAATATATATTTGTTGAATGTTTGTTCTTTCTTGCTATAATGAGATGATGAATTGACGACCTCAGATGTGTATGGATGAGATTTGTGCACCATACAGCTTTGCGAAATGTGAAATTGCCCTATAGATGAAGCGCAATCTGTTCTTTTGTGTATTTTACTAAAGAATGTCAACTGAATTCCTGGGGAAGGGGAAATGCTGATATGTCCTCCCCTGTCTTCAGGACACAGATGGCCCAGACGTGTTTGTGGCTCAGTGAAGGTGAGGGAGCTGCTGAGCTGCCAGTCCACAAAGATTGATGAAATCTGAGAACTTCAGAGGAAAGAGCTGGCGTGGCACCAAGGCCATTAGCATATGGAATCCTTATCAAGTGTATCTCGGCTTACTTGCACATTGAATTTTCAGTTAGACTTCTTTTAGTTTACTTAATTACCTGCTTATAACAATTCAAATAAATCCTGAGAAGTTATGTTTTGTGTAGCTAGGGAGCTGACTTCATGTAGATTAACACTGGAGTCCAAAATCGGAGAGAAGGGAAGAGTCTCACGTATAAACTTCACATTGTGTCTTTGTACTCAGTTCACTTTGGGTTCTGTCTAATGGAATGCAGTGCCTTAAAACGTTACATGGTTGTGTTTTCAACTAGTTTTATCTTCTGTAGTATATTTATTTTCTAGAAGGATATATTTTAAATGTTTTGGCACCGATAAAATGTAGAGAAATGTAAATATAATGGCAATTAGACAGTTTCATTTTTAAGATTAGTAATTTCTCTTTCAGTGAAGAGAAGGTGAGTCAGGTATGGTAATTTTTCTATTTAAAATGGGGTACTAGCATTATAGCATATGCATATATATTTTTCTTTAAAATCAATGAGTATTCAGTATTGGTACTAAATTTAAACCTGGTTGTTCTTTAACATTTTCTAAAATTGATCTTCCCTTAATGGGCTTTCCGTAGATAGGACATAAGTTGAGCCTCATGTTCAGTGATTTCTCTCCTATTTCGGAGCCCAGTTAATCTTCACTATGGCCATCACTCCGTCACTTAATCCACTTCATGTACTTACACTCTCAGCGATATCCTAGATTCAGTGTTCAAAGCCTAAAGTTCAGCCAAGTTCCCTCATTAGAATTCCCACCTTTGGTTAGTCTCGTCATAGAATTTTGAGAGAAAAGACCCGAAGCTCACTCTTCTACATGAACCTCATAAGAGTTAGCATTTCCTAGCTTAGAATGGAACCAGGGACACGGTATGAATGTCAGAGCCTTAGGACTTCTCCCCTCCTCACGCCTGAATTGTTGTAAGTCATTCTAGTTCTTCCACGTGGGATGCTGCCACAGAATGGCTTGATGAGCAGCGTGCAGGTCTGCGCCCAGGATCGGAACCGGTGAACCCTGAGTCACCGGAGCGGAGCACGTGAACTTAACCAATCGGCCATGGGGCTGGCCAGCTAATTTTGTATGTAAACTTAATTCTCGGTCAAGATGTCCTGGATGCTCTTGGTATTTTTAATCTCACATTGTTCATTTTCACTCTTAACTTCAGTCTACAGAATATGTCAAAATGGGGGCCCACAGAGAAGCTTTCTACACTGAAGTTTTTTTTCTTGGACTGATTCTTCAGGCCTAGAAGCTCTCTTTATTGGGCAAGTGACAGGGTAGCAAGTTCCTCCCCGGCTCTCAGTATCAAGAAGGGTTTGATTATAAAAGAGAGCTTCTCTAAACCTGTTCAGGAAAATAAATAGTAAAATATAAGTCTATCATTTTCATAGGACTACCTCATTGCCAGAAAGAGTCCTACAATCTTTTCCGTGTTGTCATGTACCTCTACTTAAAGGGCATAAAAGAATATCAGGAATCACTTTGAAGAATTAATCTAGCCCAACACACCCTTATAAAGAAGATTTAATAGTTTATTTAATAGTTTATTTGACCACCTACTCAAAATTTGTTTATCTTCAGTTTTCCTCTAATTCCGCAATTTTGTTACAGTTTTACCTAAGTTTCAAACAGATAATCACAATTTAAATTAAAAACAAACACTTCACAATATAGGAAAAGCCTGACTGAAAGATAAATTGTACATCTCAAGTTAGCACAACAAAATGTGTTTGATAAACTGCCAAATAAATCTTTGAGTTGCCTCCCCGACCCTTGAACTGATTTTTTCTCTTAAGGGCATAATTAAGCTTTCATTCAGAATGCCGTATACCTCACATTGCGATTATTGCTCTTATCAAAATCAACCAGTTGTTCTCCTCAACTTGCCCTGAAATTTTAACTCCTCCGGAAAGCTCTCAGTTGCACACTCTCTACAAACATTCCACCCATCTCTGGTATCCAATGCCCACAGCAACTCAAGGAGGCGTTTGCAATTTTAATACGTTCCAGAAACAGGAGTTGAAAAATGACGAATTCACGATGATGAGAGGAAATTCTGGAGGTTTTTAAAAAAGAAAAGATTCTATCATATTACTGGACTGTAAGAAATATCACTAGCAATCTTTTTTCATACAATCCTAGAGTTCATTAACATTAAACCTTTGATCATGTAAGTAGAGTTGCATGACCCCATTTCATTACTGTTATTAAAAATAATGGTACCTACCCTGTATCTCCCAATCCATGAAGGAAAATCACCTACAAGAGAAAAAATTAATAAACAATGCCCAAATAAACCCACACAGAATTGATACACACTAGCGTTGGTCAATTCTGGATGCCAGAATTTCAGAACACTACCTTCAGCAAATCAAACTCCATAGAGCTCTCTTCAGTGGGAAAAATACTTAATTTCTCTCACTGTAGTTCCGAAGATAATTAATGTGCGGCCTTAGCACTTAAAGAGGTCCCAGTTAGACATTCTTAAGTGCAAATAACATTCTAGGAAAAATAGTTTGTTTCAAGTCAAACCATGCAAGTCTCATGTAAACTGTAGACTTTTTCCATCACAAAAAGGAGCTTCCGGGGTTAAAAAGACATTTGAGCTCCTCGTACACGGTTTTCTAAAAAACAGCACCCTGTGATGTCATAAGTTGCCAATCTTCAAACTTCTTTAATTCAGGACACGAGTGCAAGGTAAGAAAATAAAGTCATTTTCTTGAGGACTTCAGACTTCCCTCACCCACAAACAAGAGAGAAACGAGCAACGGAGCCACCTCGAGTTAGGGTGCCTGGCCGCTAACGCCGGTCCCTACAAGCTGGGGACTCGCTCCGCAATGCAGAGGGCTCGGGGCTGACGGGGGCGGGCGCGCTGATCCTCCGGCCCGGCCGCAGCCCCGGAGCCCTCCCGACACCGACCACCCCACCCCACCCCACCCCACCCCACCCCACCCCACCCAGCCCACCCCGGACCCGGCGGAGGGAACCCACCCACCGGCCGCCAGGCGGTCAGCGACGCCAACCCTGCGCGAAGGGCAGTGGTGAGCAGCGGGCCGAGGGTCCCCTCCGAGCCCCGGCTGCCGCCACTCACCGCAGCAGTGGCCTTCCGGGCGGCGGGGATGATGGCGGGAAGCGGGGCAGACGTGTTATTACCGCACATACACCGGCTCGACCGACAACGCGCGTCGCAGGCGGAAGGGAGAGAGGGCTCCCGGCCCGCCCCACCGGGCGCGCGCTCAGGTGTCGGCGGCCCGGCGGCGCTCTTTCCTGCCGGGCGTCCGGGACACCCTGGGGGAGACGCTCTCAGCCCCAGCGGGACTGCGTGGTCCCTGGAGCCTGGGCTTGCCTTCCGCTCCTGGGGCGCTGTAGTGAAAAGAATGAGCCCCAAAGCCAGTCATCCGCAACCCCACATACTCCTTCGTTTCCTGAAGCTGGGGTGGACTCGTTTGCGCTGGGAGAGGTCGCTCGAGCTTTCGCTGTATTTCCGTTTGGGGCTACACCAGTGTGCAGTTTTGGAGTCGACTCCCCTCCTCCTTTAAACTTCAGCTGAAAGAGAAAACATTCAGTTGTCACCGAGAATGCACAACTTATTGATCGATGGATAGTGACATAGTACTGATTTAAGCATGAGACTAGACGGTCCCTTTTCTGCACAGGTGGGTCAATGCATATTAAATACATGGTATGATCTGGGAAAGCGCAAGAGATAGAAACCCCGTAGAACCAAAATGGCCAGACCTTCTGAAGTTTATCGTTCAATGGAGAAAGTTAAATGATATACACAGTCCTTAGGGAGTACAGTGTAAGATAGGGAAAGAAGCTGGTGAACAAAAGGCTTTAAAACACACACACACACACACACACACACACACTCACTCACACTCACTCCACTTTAATTCATAGGATAACCAGAATGCAGTCGTACTGTTTTTTATCTTTCTTGTCTTGGATTTGAGTGCTGAGAATTTGGGGGGCTCTCCGAAATGTTAAATTGATGCTGATTTATTGAAAATGATAATGTGACATTTCACTTATGAGTCTACAATTATGTCAGGCTTTTAAGTACTTGGTTGTGATTTAAGTATTTGGTTGTGATGTTAATAGAGACTAAAACTATCTTTAGCTGTTATGTCAACCTAAATGAAGCTGTCTGGGGGGCAAGCTCAAAAAATGAGTTTATTTGGGAATAGCCGAGGAATTGCAATTCTGGACGTGCAAACTATGGTGAACCATAGGCAAGTTGGAAGAGACAAGGGGAAAGTTAGTTTTTATTAGGTGTTAGGAGGAAATTAAGGAGGGTTATTTAGAATAAAAGTTCATTGGAGAAGAACAAGAGTGTAAGGTTGTGACAATGCGTTGTCGCTGCGGCAGGGACGGATCTTCCTTCCTTTTCTTAAAAGCAGGAGATGAAATTCCTAGGTGAAGATGTCCTCCGTTGCACCAGCAGAAAAGTTACATTCTTATCATCACGGATAAGAAGTTGGGACTGAGAGAATTTTATACAAATAGGCCTGGTTAAAATAATTCTTATCGTCCATCTTCCTGCCAGTTAGGCAGGCAGCAGTGAGTGGTATGTACGTGAGAGGTCCCCCTTCAGGGTTTCATGACTCCATTTTAAAAGAGGTTTTCCTTTATTTTCACACTTACTATGAACAAAACATGTTCCAAGACACTACTAGTCTGAGTTTTTCTGTGATGTAATATGTAGAGTTCCAGGTGCCACCAGCGGTTCTATCAACTGACTTCCGTTAGTTGGGAGTAGGACAGCTCAATTTTATCTAGAGACATGCACAGCATAACAGCGTTTGGGTCAAGGACGGAGGGCATATAGGAGGGTGGTCCCGTAAGATTAGTACCATATAGCCTAGGTGTGTAGTAGTCTATACCATCTAGGTTTGTGTGAGTACACTCTATGATGAATTGTGTAAGTACGCTCAATGATGAAACTGCCTAACACATTTCTCAGAATGTATCCCCATCATTGAGCAATGCGTGGCTATATTTCTGTCATCCTCCCCTCTTAGCCAGTCCAATTGCTGCTATTCCTGCAAGATTCACCGAAGTCTTACATCCTCTAAGGAACCTTAGTGTTCTAATTAATCTCTTTGTCCCCCAGATAAGAGAAAGAAAGAAATATAGTAATAGAAAAAAGACAAAATTAGCATTATTTTCAGAGGATGGTGATGCTAAGGTGTTTAAAGCAAAAGCCAACTGAGTAAATTTGAAGATTGAATTGGCTCTATTCAACAATTCATGAATTGAGCAGCATCCCAGCTAGCAAATAGAAGGGAGGTCCAAGGAGCTATGCAAAGTGGAAGGCTGTTATGGGCAGAAGGGACGGAATAAAGGAAGTTTCTAGCAAAGAGCAGATTCGGGCAAGATCACCTTCCTTTGGGGAAGAGTAGTGTGGGGATCTATGAGGCAGATTACTCACTCATGCCGACCAGGTAATTCCAGATTGACTAGTTAAAGGTCACATTCCTGTGAGAGACTGAAAGTGCAATTAAGTCTTGATTTATTGATGTGGGACTTAGCACAAGTGACACCATTTTGTTCCTGTTTTTTCTTTTTTAACAGTTCTCCCCCTTTGCATGAGACTCTTAGCATAACTTGAAAGATGTGATCAAAATTTAAGGCATTAGTGCCACTCTCAGCTACCGCTCTGTTGGTCTCACAGCTTTTACTGTTTCTCCGTGTTATAGTCACAGGTCATGAGGTTTTCTGCTGAATCCTGTGGTATTCACAGGTCACGACTTCACATTCATTTGCTTGATGGTTAGCAGCTGCAAACACGCATTTAAAGCTTTTGAGAGAATACAGTGCATCAGGGAGATTACTATGACTGTTACTGGTAGGATAATTCCCATGTCTGGAGTGCACTTCAGAGCCATGGTCCCCAAGACCCAAACCAATCAAAATCCAATAAGTGAAAGAAATACTCTGTTGAAGGAGTCACCTTTTTAAGCCAAGTGGCGCACTCAGTGATTTTATGTAACTAAATTTCAGCTTCCCCAGAAGTGTTAATCCAGGTGCAGCGGGTGGTGGCCACAGCACAGACACATCCTTGCTCAGCTAACAAATGATCAAGGGCTGTCATATTATCAAGAACTACTTTGAGCTGAGAGTCTAGAGATTTTCATTGGGCAGCTATTGCTTTAGCAGCGAATTCTGCAATACTTTCAAGAGTTAAGGAGGGATTTCTGATCACAGCCTCATTTGTACTCACTCCTAACAAAGGAAGTAGGGACCTGCCGAAAGAAGCACATCCTGAATCATGAAGGCCTCCTGGCAGGTCTTTTCGAATTGGATGATTAGGGGAGTTGACCAATGAAGTGTCTTAGCCTATTTGAGAACAGTTGAGTGGCACAGTTAGATAACCTAAGGGGCATTGCCCAGTTATGTGTTAGCCATCTAAGCATTTATAGGTCCAAGGAGAATGATCACCACCACCGATGAAATTAAATCCTGTTGGGGCGTAAACCATTACTGCTCAGGTGGCATTGTTCATGGGTTCCAGCATCATGAACAGATTGGAGTTTTTGATGATGAATCCAGCTGTCTGAAAGGTTGCTCTCCCTTAGTAATGGCTTGGGAGATATGATGGTGGCATTATCTTGCCAGGCCAATGCCAGAGTAAAGGAAAGAAAGAGAGGAAGACAGTGTTTCATGTTTAGTTAAAATGGGAAATCTTGATCTGGTGTCTTGGGTGGAAGCAGTCTACGTCAATGTCAGCTGCTTCTCCTGCTCATCAGTTTGATTCAGAGGTCTTCAGTGTTTGTAAAGGACCAGAGGTCAGGAGGAGCTTTCTTCCACTGTGAGATGTGTAGCCAAGGTTTAAGTCCTGGAGGTTTGGCTGCCATCTGGGTCGGGAGGAAGACCTAGTATATTCCTTTCCAAGGAGATTCAAGGACAGTCTTTGGTCTCAGTGATTCCAAATCAGAAGGATGGGAGGCAATAGGAAACATTCGGTTGGAGAGTGGTAGCCAGATATTTGAGAAAATTAGAAGAATTTAGGATCCAGTTCAGTTTACAGGTATATAACAAAACCTCAAAGACAATTAACAGGGTTAGAATCTAAATATCTACAAAGGTGCAAACATAATTTTTCTCTCTACAATTACCCCATTTTTTACCAAAGATAATCAGAGTAAAACTAATTTGTTTGTATTAAACTTGGCCTGATTATTTACATGAGTGTAGCAAGAATGGTGATTGACCACATAAGCTCTTTTAAGACTGCTTTGCTGGAACTTTTTATAAGGAATCTCAGATTTGACTCTTTCAAAGCCTCTGAGGCCAGGAAGCCGAGCCAAGTTTCAGGCAGTTCCTTACAGCTGTCTGGTCATGTCTGAATCTATGCATCTCTCTCTCAACTATGACATTCCAGTCAAAGCCTTGGTAACATAGCCAATGTTTTCAATTGTACCCTGTTAGAAGGAGAACAGATTCTTATTGAAATTATGCAAGTAACTTACTGTATTGCCATGAAAAGAACACTTGAGTTTCTAAATTCTGGAGGGATCATACAGGGAGAAAAAGTAAATGTTTCCTCTTTGTTTACAAAGGTATACTTTACCAATTGTAAATCATAGGTAGCTTAAGAGAAAAAGTTTCCTTAAATCTGGAAAAACAAAACACCAAAGAACCAGAAATGTTTCAAACAAGAAGTCGTAAAAATTGTAACTATCCTTCTCAGCTTATTCAGTCCCAGGTTATTAATTCTTGTTCTGCTTGAACCCAGTTGTTTCTTTTAGTTCTGGAAATTCTTTTAATCTTAAAAACTAATTCTAAAATTCATAAACATGTAGGAGTATCCAGGAATGTTAAAAAAGAAATAGAGTAATTGGCAGTTTATTGAAGGGGATTAGAATGCACCACCCAAAATATGCCATATGGATTATTTTGAGGTAAGGCCATTGAGAATCAACAGATACAGAAAGAAGCCTTCTTGGAGATTCTTTATCTGACTAAGAGCAGAAACTTCTAAAAGCTGAGGGCTGCCATAAGTCTCTTCTCCTAAGGGAGTTTTATGGCTATGAAGAAGACAGAAAATCGGCACCAACATGAGCCTGCACAAACAAATTTTAATAAATAACCTTTATCTTTCCTTAGTTTCCCCCTATATTTACCTCCTCACAATTTACCACCCTTAGAAGCTCAAACCTCTTTTCCTTTGTCTTGTCATTTCTTCACAAATTTATTTCCCTTTGTGAAAATGGTAACAGTCTGCCTCTTTAGGATTTTCATGTCATTTCTGAGGCCCCTCCACCATATGCATATGAAATAAACCTTTTTCTCCTGTTAATCTGTCTTTTGTCAGTTCAATTTGCAAGACCCCAGTTATTGAACCTGAGAAAGTAAAGGAAAAAATTTTTTTCCTCCTCATCAACATCATCTAGAATTACAAAAATTGCAAGAGTAAATTACCAATGTAG
Organism: Equus caballus; assembly: GCF_041296265.1. Classification (NCBI taxonomy): domain Eukaryota; kingdom Metazoa; phylum Chordata; class Mammalia; order Perissodactyla; family Equidae; genus Equus; species Equus caballus. The sequence goes on from NW_027221972.1 coordinate 85,971, forward strand.
GAAAGGATAAGCAGATCAGGTCATTTACTGAATGCCCTTAGTTACTCAGATTTATTTCTAGAACAGAATTAAAACTCCAGGAAAAAAAAAAAGCACACGGGAGAAATAAGTACATATTAGAGGTGGCATTTCAAATCAGTGGAAAATGATAATTTTTCAGCAAATGATATTAAAGTAATTGGCTACATTTGGGAGAAAATTCAGGTGGTTCCTCCATTATTCCTCCCACCAAATTTTAGTCAGTATCCAGAAATTCAAATGACTAGCATTTACAAGGAAGTGCCCAACTTTTCTAATAATTAAAGAAGTACAAATTAAAACAATTTATTACTTTAGATCCATGATATTGGAAAGATTGGAACAAGCTTAAATTGCGTACACTGCTAATGGTGTGTGGTATAAAAGGGAATGACCCTGAAGAACAATTTGGGAAGATCCAGTAAAGTGGCAGATGTGCATAGCTATGACCCAGCAACTCTACTCTGGGGGCCTACTTTGGAAACCCTCACATGTACGTACACAGAGAGACATATAAGAATATTAACTGCAGCGCTCTTTCTAAATTGAAAACTGAGAACAACCTAGACACTCATCAACAAGAAAACGGATAAATTCATTTATATGTGAAAACACATTAAAGTACCATATATTGTTTCTTTCCGATGTTTTAAGATATGTGATGTACAATGAACTGCACATACCTAAAGTGTACAATTTGATAAGTTTTGTCTTGTTATATACTACTCAAACTATAACCACGATCAAAATAAGGAACATATCCATCACACACAAAACTTCTCTTGCTCCTTTGTAGTCTATCCCTGTCTCTTCCCTCTGTGCCCCATCCCCAGGAGACCTCTGATTATTTTGTCACAATAGATTTGTTTGCATTTTCTAACACTTCTTTCTCTCAGCATCACTGTTTAGAGATTCATCCATGTTGTTGTATCAGTTGTCATTTCTTTTATTGCTAAGTAGCACCCATTATATAGATATAACGCAATTTGTTTATCTGTTCCCCCGCTGATGGGCTTTTGAGTTGTTTGCGGTTTGGGGCTATTACAAATAAAGCTGCTATAAAGAATCTTGTACAAGTTTTCATGTGCATGTATGTTCACATTTCTCTAGAAGTGGGAGTACTGAATCAACTGGAAGGTGAAGTCTTGACTGTTTAAGAACCTGCCAAAATGTTTTCCAAAATAGTTAGTTTAAACATCTGATCAAATCTTTTGCCCATGTGATAAACTGGATTCTCTTATTATTATTGAGTTGTAAGAATTTTATGTCTATTCTAGATACAGTTACTTTGTCAGATACGTGTTTTGAAAACACTTTCTCTCAATCTGTGGCTGGATCGTCTATTTTCTTATGTGTCTTTTAAGGAACAAAAATTTTTAATTTTCATGAAGTCAAATTTATTGACTTTTCTTTTATAGTTTATGCCTTTTATTTTAGTTTATGCTTTATTTAAGAAATTTTTGCTTAACCCAACATCACTAAGATTTTCTCCTATATTTTCTTCTAGAAAATTTATAATTTTGGCTCTTATATTTAGACACTTATTATGATCCATTTTGAACTAATATTTCCATATGGTGTGAAACAACGATTAAGACTTTTTTTTGCGTATATGGCTCTCCAATTTCCTATCACCATTTATTGAAAAGATGATCATTTCCTCTTTGAATTCTCTTGGCTTCTTTGTCAAAAATCATTTGTCCACAGGATAGCCACATAAAAAGAATGAAGTTGTACAGCTATCTCATACCATATACAAAAATTTACTCAAATGGATCAAAGAGCTAAATGCAAGAGCTAAACCTATAAACTCTTACAAGACTACGTAGATTTAAATCTTTGTGACCTTGGATTAGGCAATGGTTTCTCAGATTTGAATAGACATTTCTCCAAAGAAGATATACAAATGGCCAATAAACACATGAAAAAATACTCAACATAATTAACTAATAGGGAAATGCAAATTAAAACCAAATGAGATACCACTTCACATCTGCTTGGATGGCCATAATCACCAAAGACAGGTAAGTGTTGGCTAGGGTGTAGAAAAATTGGAACATTCATGCTGTTGGGAATGTAAAATAGTGCAACTGCTTGGGATATTTTCCAAAGTCTGGCAGTTCTTCAAAAGGTTAAGCATAAAGTTACTCAGCAGTTTCACTCCCAAGTATATAACCAAGATAACTGAAAACGTATGTCCTCGCAAAAACTTGTAAACAAATGCTCATAGCAGAATGATTTGTAAAAGCCCCAAAGGGGAAGCAAATGTCCATCAACTCATGAATAAATAACCAAAAAGGTGGTATATCCATACAATGAAATATTACTAAGCAAGGAAAAGAAATGATACATGCTACAACATTGAAAGCATTAAACTAAGTGAAGAATCCAGTCACAAAAGACCACATATTGTATGATACCATTTATGTGAAATGTCTAGAATAGGCGAGTCCATTGAAACAGAAAGTAGATTGGTGGCTGCCTAGGGCCAGGGTAGGAGGATTCAGGAGGAAATGGGGAGTGACTGCTAATTGATACAGGGTTTCTTTTGTGGGTGACCTAAATTTTCTAAAATTAAATAGTAATGATGGTTGCGCAACTCTCTGAATATACGAAAAACCATTTAATCGTACATTTAAAATGCGTGAATTGTATTGTATGTGAATTATATCTTAATAAAACTGTTACTTTAAAAATCTATTGTCCATAAATTTGTGAGTCTACTTCTGAACTCTCTATGGTGTTCCGCTGGCCTGTGACTATTCCAATACCACGTTGTCTGGATTACTGTCTCTTTATGATAAGCTTGGAATCAAGTAGTTTTAGTCCTTCTACTTTGCTCTTCTATTTCCAAGTTGTTTTGGCTATTCTATATCCTTTGTAGTTCCATATTCATTTTAGGGTTGACTAATGTATTTCTTCAAAAGAACCTATTGAGATTTTCATTGAGATTCTCTCAAATCTACAGGTCAATTTGAGGAAAAATGACAACTGAGTCTTCCGATCCATGAACCAGTATCTCTCTCCATTTATTAAGGTAATCTTGGATTTCTGTCAGCAATGTTTTACACTTCTCAGTGTATAGTCCTGAATATCTTTTCTCAAATTTATTCCTAGAAAATCCATGTTTACGTTATTGAAAATGGTACTTTAAATTTCAGTTTGACCATTTCTTGCTAGACATAGAAATGTAACTAATTTTTGCATATTGACCTCGTATCTGCAATGTTGCTAGACTCACTTAAAAGTTCTAGTAGCTTTTATTTGTAGATTCCTCAGGGTTTTCTTAGACAATTATGCACTTGAAAATAAAGACAGTTTTACTTCTTTTCCAATCTGCATGTTTGATTTTTTCTTTTGCCTTACGGTACTGTCTAGGACCTCCAATAGAAGTGGTAGGTAAACATTGTTGCTTCATTCCAGATCTTAGGGTAAAAGCATTCAGTCTTGCATCCTGAAATATAATGTCAACTGTAGGGTTTTTGTAGATACTCTTTATCAGGTGGAAAGAATTCCCTTTTATTCCTTGTTTGTTGAGAGTTATTGTACTGAATGAATCTTTGTGCATCGAATGTTTTTATATATATATTAAAATGATTATTTTTTCTTTAGTTTGTTGATATGGTAAACTATATTAATTGATTTTAACATTAAGTCAACTTTGCATTCCTGGGTTAAACCCCACTTGGTCATGATATATTTTGTTTTTTCACTCAATTCATGATAAGTTGTTTGTTCAAAAATTGTGAAGAATTTTTCCATCTATTTTCATGAGGGATATTGGTTTATAGTTCTTTTTTCTTGTAATGTCTTTATCTGGTTTTGGTATCAGGATAATGTTGGCTACATAAAGTGAGTTGGACAGTATTCCTTCCTCTTTAAAAGTCTGGAAGATTTTGCGTAGAACTGGTGTACTCCCTCCTGGGATGTTTGGAAGAAGGTGGGGGGGGAATAGGGAAATGCTTGTCAAAGGGTACAAACTTGTAGTTATAAGACAAATAACCTTTGGGTCCTATTGTACAGCATAGTGATTATAGTTAATGATACTGTATTGTATACTTGAAATTTTTTAAGAGAGTAGTTTTGTTTGAGGAAGATTAGCTCTGAGCTATCATCTGCCACCAATCTTCCTCTTTTTGCTGAGGAAGATTGGCCCTTAGCTAACATATGTGCCCATCTTCCTCTACTTTACATGTGGGACGCCTGCCACAGCATGGCTTGATAAGTGGTTCCCATGTCCGTGCCCAGGATCCGAACCGGTGAACCCTGGGCCGCTAAAGCAGAGCACGCAAACTTAACTGCTATGCCACTGGGCCAGCCCCAAGACAGTAGATCTGAAGTGTTCTCACCACACACAACAAAAAAGTAACTGTGATGGATGTGTTAGTTAACTTGACTGTAATAATCATTTCACAATGTATGTGTATATCAACGGTTTGCATTGTACACCTTAAGTACATGCAATTTTTATTGTCAATTATACTTCTGTAAAGTTCGAAAAAAAATGTTTAGTAGAATTCAGCCATAAAGTCATCTAGGCCTGAAGTGGAAATCAATTTCCTTAGTAGGCATAAAGCTAGTTATGTTCTTTATATCTTTTTATTAAGGGTAAAAAACAGCTTTATTGAGATATAATTTACATACCATACCACTCACCCATTACAAGTGTACAATTCAGTGGGTTTCGATATATTACATTATTGATTTTTTAAAATTGTGGTAAAATATATTCAACATAAAATTTGTCATTTTAACCATTTTTAAGTGTACAATTCAGTAGCACTAATTCCATTCAAAATGTTGTGCAACCTTCACCACTGTTTTCAAAACTTTTTCATCACCCCCAACAGAAAGTCTGTAATTGTTAAGCAATAAGTCTCCACCCTACCCTCTCTCTAACCCCTGGTTATGTCTAATCTACTTTCTATTTCTATGAATTTGCCTATTCTAGATACTTCATATCAGTGGATTCATACAGTATTTGTCCATTTGCATGGCTTATTTCATTTAGCATAATGTTTTCAGTGTTCATCCATGTTGTGTCATGTATCAGATCTTTATTCCTTTTTATCATTGAATAATATACCTTTGTACATATACACTACGTTTTGCTTATCCTTTCATCTGTGGATGGACACTTGGATTGTTTTCACCTTTTGGTTTTAGTGAATAATGCTTCAATGAACATTGGCATAAAAATATCTGTTTGAGTCCCTGCTTTGAATTCCTTTGGATATATACTTTCAGCTTTCAACATCTGACCATGATGCGTCTTGGTGTAGCCCTCCTTTCATTTCTCCGACTTAGAGTTTGTTGAGCTTCAGGGATATATATTGTTTTTATCATATTTGGGAAGTTTTCGATCACTACATAGTCAATATTTTTCTGCTCTTTTCTCTCTCTCCTCTCCTTCTGTTACTTCCATTACACATAGGTTGGTGTGCCTAATGGTGTTCCACAATTCTCTAAGGCTCTGTTCATTTTTCCTCATTCTTTTTTCTCTCTGCTCCTCAGATTGCATAATCTCCATCAGTCTGTGTTTAAGTTTTCGGGTTTGTCCATCTTTCGGTTCAGATTTATTGTTGGGCTCCTTTAGTGAGTGATTGTCCAGCCACACCCTTGATGTTCTCTCCAGAACAGATTTTCTCATTTTTTTGTAATGTAGATAGGTTGAGAACTTTCAAATCTTCAATTTTGGTTTCTTTTTCTAACTTGCACCTCAGAACTCTTCCAGCCTCTACCCATTCCCCAGTTCTAAAGCCACTTCCACAATTTTAAGTATCTGTTACAGCAGCACCCTACATCCTGGTACCAAAATCTGTATTAGTTTGCTAGGGCTGCCTTAACAAATTACCACAGACTGGGGGGCTTAAACTACGGAAATTAATTTTTTCACAGTTCTGGAGGTGAGGAGTCCAAGATCAAGTTGTGGGCAGAGCTGTTTCTTCTGAGGCCTCTCTCCGTGGTTTGTAGGTTACCGTCTTCTCCCTGTGTCTTCACGAGGTCTTCCCTTTAGACGAGTCTTTGTCCAAATTTCTTCTTCTTGTTTGGACGCCAGTCATATTGGATTAGAGCCCATCCTAATGACCTCATTAAAGACCTTTTCTCCAAATACAATCACATTATGAGGTACTGGGAGTTAGGACTTCAACATACGAATTTTTCAGGAACACACTTCAGCCCGTGACATACTTCCTGGTATGGAACCTGCATCCTGTCAGCAAGCTGGGGTGTGGGTGCTCAGGGCCCAGTGTTTTCAACCTGCTCCTACCTGTGGTAGAGGTCCACCTTCCAAGTAGGGGCTACTTGGGGTAACAGAGCCCCAGTCCTCTTGGCTACATTTGCCTGGAATAGAACTTCTGCAACATGAAGCTGAGAACGTTAGAGACTGCAGCAGCCTGCTCTCCCAGGGAGAAACTCTCACCCTAGACTGCGAGCTAAGAGGAGAGAGAGGGTCTCATTTTCTTGTAAAGCTGGATCACTCCGACTTGTAGGAGGGGTGGAGGTAGGAGTGGGACATGGCTCAAATGGCACAGACTTGCTGTTCTTACCCAGATTTACTAGATTTTCCTGAGTAAATGTTTTTTAATTTGCTGTATGCCATTAGGACAATTTCCAGAAAATTTAAATTTAAAAATAATAATAATTTTTACCATTTTTTTTTTGAGGAAGATTAGCCCTGAGCTAACATCTGCTGCCAATCCTCCTCTTTTTTTGCTGAGGAAGACTGGCCCTGAGCTAACGTCTGTGCCCATCTTGCTCTACTTTATGTGTGGGATGCCTACCACAGCATGGCTTGCCAAGTGGTGCCATGTCCACACCCAGGATCCGAAGCGGCGAACCCCGGGCCGCCAAAGTGCAATGTGCGAACTTAACCACTGTGCCACAGGCTGGCTCCAATTTTGATCATTTAAATGATCGTTTCATGGGGAAATGTTCTGCCGAGCTCCTTATACCACCATTCTGGAAGTCCTGTCTCTATTACTTCTTGAGTCAACTTGGCTAGTTTGTGTCTTTCAAGGAATTTGTCTATTCAATCTAAGTCATTAGTTTGTTGGCGTAAAATTGTCTACTCTATTCCCATATCACTTTTAATGTTTGAAGGTTCTGTAGTGATGTCTTCTCTCTCTTTCCTGATATTATTTATTTGTGTCTTTTCTCTTTTTTATCCTTATTGGACTTGCTTGAGATTTGTCAGTTTTATTGATCTCAGACAAATCGTTTTTGGTTTAATTGGTTTTCTCTCTTTTTGTCATTTTTGGTTGTTTTTTATTTTTATTGATTTCTTCCTTTCATTTACTTTTTTCCTACTTATTTGGGTTTACTTTGCTCTTCTTTTTCTGGCTTCTTAAGCTTTAACCATAGTTTTGAGAATTTTCTTCTCTTCTCTTCTGAGTTTTTAATGCTATAAATTTTCCTCTAAGAACTGCCTGGGTATACCCCACAAATTTTGATATGTCATGCTTTCATTTCCATTCTATTCAAAATATTTTAAAATTTCTTCTGGGATTTCTTCTTTGATGCATGAGTTATTTAGAAATACGTTTAGATTCCATATATATGCGGATTTTTCAGTTATCTTTTTTAAGATTTTATTTTTTTCCTTTTTCTCCCCAAAGCCCCCTGGTACATAGTTGTATATTCTTCGTTGTGGGTCCTTCTAGTTGTGGCGTGTGGGACGCTGCCTCAGCGTGGTTTGATGAGCAGTGCCCAGTCCGCGCCCAGGATTCAAACCAACGAAACACTGGGCCGCCTGCAGCGGAGCGCGTGATCTTAACCACTCGGCCACGGGGCCAGCCCCTCAGTTCTCTTTCAAATACTGTTTTCTCTGAGTTTGAAAATTTTTGTAATTGAGGTCACGTTGGTTTTTAATATTGTGTAAATTTCAGGTGTACATCATTATATTTCAGCTTCTGTATAAGTTACATCATGTCCACCACCAAAAGTCTAGTTTCCGTCTGTCACCATATATATGTGCCCCTTTACCCCTTTTGGCCTTCCCCCACCCTCTTCCCCTTTGGTAACCACCAATCTGTTCTCTGTTTCTGTGTGTTTGTGTGTTTGTTTGTTTATATTCCACATGAGTGAAATCATACAGTATTTGTCCTTCTCTGTCTAACATTTCACTTAGCATAATACCCTCAAGGTCCATCCGTGTTGTCTCAAATGGCACAATTTCGTCTTTTTTATGGCTGGGTCGTATTCCATTGTGTGCATATACCACATCTTTATCCATCATCTGTTGATGGGCACTTAGGTTGCTTCCCGGTTGTGGCTATTGTGAATAATGCTGCAATGAACATAGGGGTACATGTATCTTTTCAAATTAGTGTTTTCGTCTTCTTTGGATATCTACCCCGAAGTGGAATAGCTGGATTGTATGGTAGTTCTATTCTTAATATTTTGAGAAATCCCCATACTGTTTTCCGTAGCGGCTGTAGCAGTTTGCATTCCCACGAGCAGTATATGAGGCTCCCCTTTTCTCCACATCCTCTGCAACTCTTGTTATTTCATGTCATTTTAGTAATAGCCATTCCAATGGATGTGAGGTGATATCTCATTGTAGCTTTGGTTTGCATTTCTCTAATTATCAGTGATGTTGAGCATCTTTTCTTTTCTTTCCTTTTTGGAGAAGATTAGCCCTGAGCTAACTTCTGCTGCCAATCCTCCTTTTTTTGCCGAGGAAGACTGGCCCTGAGCTAACATCCGTGCCCATCTTCCTCTATTTTATGTGGGATGCCTGCCAGAGCATGGCTTGAGAAGCATTGTGTAGGTCTGCCCCCGGGATCTGAACTGGAGACCCCAGGTTGCCAAAGTGGAAGGTGTGAACTTAACCGCTGTGCCAACGGGCCGTCCCCTGAACATCTTTTCATGTGCCTGTTGGCCATCTGTAAATCTTCTTTGGAAAAATGTCTGTTCATATCCTCTGCCCATTTTTTGATTGGATTGTTTGTTTTGTTGTTGTTGAGTTGTGTGAGTTCTTTATATATTTTGGAAATTAACCCCTTATTGGATATATGACTTGCAAATACTTTCTCCTAGTTGGTGGATTGTCTTTTCATTTTGTTGATGGGGAAGACTTTTAGTTTGATGTAGTCCCGTTTGTTAATTTTTTTCTTTGTTTCCAGTGCCTGAGGAGACATGGTATTCAAAAAGATACTGCGAAGACTAATGTTGAAGAGCATACTGGCTATGTTTTCAGCTAGGAGTATTATGGTTTCATGTCTTACATTCATCTCTTTAATCCATTTTGAGTTGATTTTTGTGTATGGTGTAAGATAATAGTCTACTTTCATTCTTTTGCCTGTGGCTGTCCAGTTTTGCCAACACCATTTATTGAAGAGACTTTCCTTTCTCTATTGTCTGTACTTAGCTCCTTTGTCGAAAATTAGCTGTCCGTAAATGTGTGGTTTTATTTCTGGACTCTCAGTTCTGTTCCATTGAGCTGTGTGTGTGTTTTGTACCAGTACCATGCTGTTGTGATTACTGTAGTTTTGTAGTATGTTTTGAATTCAGAGATTGTGATACCTCCAGCTTTGTTGGTTTTTCTCGAGATTGCTTTGGCTTGTTGTTAGTTTCTAATGTAATACCATTGTGGCCAGAAAGCATAGTTTTTATTATTTGAATTCTTTTACATTTATTGAGACTTTCTTTACGGCCAATCTTACAGTCTATCTTGGTCAGTGATCCAGTTGTATTTGGGAAAAATGTTAGGTAGAATGTTGGTTGATAGAGTTATTCGGGTCTTCCTTTACTGATTTTTCTGTCTACTTCATTTGTCATTTATTGAGAGAAGGGTATTGACATCTATAATAGTGGCTATAATTGTGGATTGGTGCAGTTCTTTTAATTTTATCATTTTCTGTTTTATGTATCTTGAAGTTCTGTCATTAGGTGAATATGTATTTAGTGTTGTTGTTCTTTTCCGTACAATTTGACAGTCTCTACCTTTTCATGACAGTCTCTATCTTTTCCTGTTTCAAAAATCTCTGCCTTTTGATTTTTTTTTACAGCATTCACAGTTAAAATGATTACTGGTTGTTGTGATTAAAGTGGTTAAATGTACCATTGTGCTATTTATTCATTCTCTCTCTTATTTGTGATCTCTTTGTATTTTTTTTCTGCCTTCTTTTAGAAGGCAGAAAATTTTACATTTTCTAATTCCATTTAATCTCCTTTATTGACTTGTTAGGAATAAGTCAATATTCTTTTCATGTTATCTGTACTCTTTGTTTTCTTTATTTTATAAGTTGTTTTAGGGTTTATATTAGACATCTTCCACTTATTGCGCTCTACCTTCTGATCATATTATTATCCTTCATGTATAGTATAAGCTCATTACAATAGTTTACTTTCATTTCACCTTTCCTAGATTTTAGGTTATTGTGGATATACATTTTATTTCTACATATATTAGTAACCCCACATGCATTGTTACATTTTTGTTTTAACCGGTCAGTAATGTTTTAAAGATGTTTAAAAATTAGGGAAAAGTGTATTTTGTATTTACTCACAAACTTTGCGTTTCCAGTGCTCTTTATTTCCTTGTGTATATCCAGAATTATAGTTGGTGTCATTTTCCTTCTGTCTGGAGGATTTTCTTTAATATGTATTATAATACTGGGCTGCTGGTGATGAATTTTAGCTTTGATATGTCTGAAATAGTATTTATTTCATTTTCATTTCTGAAATGTATGTTTACTGGATATAGAATTCTGGGCAACCATTATTTTTCTTTCAGCTCTTTAAAGGTGTTGCTCCGTTGTCTTCTGGCTTTCATTCAATCCAGTGAGAAGTCTGCTGTAATTCTCATTTTTCTTCTGTACACGTGTCTTTTTTTGGGCTGCTTTTACGTTTTTTCCTTATCACTGATTTTAAGCAATACGATTATGATGTGCATTGGTGTAGTTTTCTTTGTTTCTTCTGCTTGGGGTTCATTGAGCTTCTTGGAAATATGAGTTTATGGTTTTCATTAAGTTTGGAAAAATTTCATCCGTCAGTCCTTCAAAATTTTCAGTCCTATCCGTCTCCTCCTTTTTGGGAGTGCAGTTATATCTGTATTAGGGCACATGATGTTTTTCTATAGCTCGCTGATGTTTAGTTTTTTCCAATCTTTCCTCTCTCTCATTTTAGATGATTTCTGTTGTCTTTAAGTTCATTAATCTTCTTCTACAGTGTCTAACCTGTTGATAATTTTAACCATACTGTTTTTCTTCTCAGACATTGTATTTTCACTTCTAGATGTTTATTTGTGGTTTGTTTTGTTTGTTTCCTTTTAGATTAACAAAGGTTCTTTTACCATGCTAAAAATATAAAATATACCATCTTAACCATTTATGAGTGTAGCACAATTCAGTAGTGTTAAGTAAATTCATATTGCTGAGGAATAGATTTCTTTTACATCTTCCATATCTCCTTAAAATGCTCATCTTTCATCCTTCTTGAACATATGAACTATATTTATACTAAGTGTTTAAACATTCTTGCCAACTATTTCTGTCATCTCTGGGTCTGTTCATATCGATTGATTTTTCTTTTCATTTTAGGTCTTATTTTCCTGTCTCTTGCATATCTGGTAATTTTTTTTTGTCAAGTGCCACATAGTGTGAATTTTATTTTCTTAGTTGTTGGAGTTTCTGTATTTTTTTTCTAAAATATTTTCAGGCTTTGTTTTGAGATTCAGTTAAGCCATTTGTAATCAACTCTGCCATTTTGAGGCTTGCTTTCTTGCTTTGTTAGGTGGATCCAGTACAACTTTTAGTATAGGACTAATTTGGTCCCAACACTGATGTGATACCCTCTTGAGAATGTCCTTGTATTAGGAGGTTTTTTTTATTTGGCTAGTGGGAATATAGAGTATTACCAGCCCTGTGTGAGTTCTGGGATGGCTATACTTGAATCTTTCTCATGGTCTTTCACTGGCCTTGAGTAGTTTCCTCACACACCTGCATTGATCAGTACTCATTTGGAGCTCTTCCTGCGCAGATCTGTCTTCTCTCATACTTCATCCCATAAATGCTCATAAGATTTCCTTGTATGAGCTCTGTATCTTTAGCTCCTGGAACCAGCAGGCTCCGTTTGGGTACTTCCTGCCTGCACATAGCCTAAAAATTCTCTCCAGGCTGTAAGCTGGGGCAATAATATGGCTCACATCTTTTGTTTCATTTCTCTCAGAGATCATTATCTTTCACTGACTGTTGTCTAATATCTGGAAACCACTGTATGTTTTGTCCGGTTTCTTAGTTGTGTGTGGTGGGAGGATAAGTCTTGTTGTTTTCTTTTTAATCCAGTTGTGTTTACCCCATCATTGCTAGAACCCCAAATCTCAAAAATACTACATATTGATAACAGATACATACAGATGTAGTAAAAGTACAAAGAAAAGCACAAGAAGGATAAATTCTAAATTCAGAATAGTGGTTACTTCTGGGGAAGCTGGGAGAAAGAGGAATGTGATTAGGTATAAAAAGAGACCTATAGGGGGCCATCCCCATGGCCGAGTGGTTAAGTTCATGCTCTCCACTTCCACGGCCTGGGGTTCGCTGGTTCGGATCCTCGGCATAGACCTACACACCGCTCATCAAGCCATGCTGTGGCAGCCTCCCACATAGAAGAACTAGAATGACTTATAACTAGGATATAGAACTATGTACTGGGGCTTTTGGGAGACAAAAAAGAGGAAGCTTGGCAACAGATGTTAGCTCAGGGCCAATCTTCCTCACCAAAAAGCGTGCAAAAACAAGACCTATGACTATTTTTATAATATTTTATTTCATAAGCTGGGTATTGGGCACATAGGTATTTGGCTTAGTGTTAGTCACATTTAATATCAGTCCTGAAATATTTCACAATTGAAAGATTTCAAACAGAACAAAGGATTAAGTTTTTTAAAAAGACAAACTGAAAATGCTAGAAGAAAAAGCAGGTATGTCTTAGTGGTGTCTATAACCTTTTACTCCCTCTACAAATGGATGTATAATATGTAAGAAATAGTCTTCAAATTAATATTATCAATCATTCATAAAAAACATTGAGCCGGTCTTGTGCCCATTTCTTTGATTTTTGCTCTGAGAAGTTGATATGGAGAATATATGTATTTCCAGACTGTTCTTGACTTTTAGAAAAGTTTAAGGCACCTTGACTGAAGTGAGCAAACTAGAATCCTGAGTAGGGACAATGAGGTCACATTCTGTGGATTCATTCTTCCAGGTCTGCAAAACAGTAAGAAACCATTTCCTCAGTATTAGAGGGATCAGATAGCAGCAAGACTCGGAAAGCTTCACCAAACTGTCTTCTGTTTCTACCATATGCCTCCCAGAGGAACCAGAACTAGCAATTCTAATGGCCTTGCACAGTTGTAGGAGAACTCCTGCCACTACCATGCATGTATCTATGACTTTCCCTCCTTTATATTTTCCCCTGTGAACATGAAGGACTATAGTAGTAGTTAATTATGTTTTCCGAATATTTCTGATTCTCTGCCTTCCAGGACGTGGTAGGACTGCGATTCCCAGATTCTTGGTTTGGGTGGGGTCATGTGAATAGTTCTGGTTAATAAAGTATAGGTGGAAGAAATCTGTGTCACTTACAGACTAGAGCTTTTCATTGCTGGTGTGAGGCCCTTCAGAATCTTACTTCCTTTTGTCACAGCAACCTGCAAGTTTCAGTTTGGTGGCTGCTCTCTCAGCCTGGGTCCTGGAATTAGATAAAAACTAGAGTTCCCAGATGATCCTTGATGAGATTATGATACAATCAAGAAATAAACCTTTGCTGAGAAAGTGCTAAAAATTCCTTTGTATCATTCAGTTCAAATGTCCCTTCAGAGAGGCAATCCTTGACCACGCAGTCTAAAACCCACCGCAAATATCAGTTGCTGTCTAACACAATCCCCTGTTTAATTGTCTTCATAGTACTCTTTACTTTCAGAAATGGTTTTATTTATCTGCACTTCTTTATTCTATTCCCCACCCCCTGCCAAAAAAAGCCCCCAGAATACTCCATGAGAATAGAAGACTTGCCTGTTTCATTCACTGCAGTATTCCCAGCACTTTGAGGATAGAGAGACATGAAAGAATCAGATTAGCCTGATTTTTACAGGCCATGGTAAGTGCAATGTGAAGTCACTGAAGGGTAATGAGACTCTGACTACTTTTGGAGAATGGACTGGAAGTGGGCAACAGTGGAAGTGAAAGTAGATCAGTCAGTAAACTCTAGCATTGTTCTAGGCAAGATAAAGGGGGGTTGAACAAGTATGGTGTTTGCAGATCAAAAAGATAGGTCTTGTTTATGTGGGAATTAGGGAAGAGAAGCATCAAGAAGACTCTTAGGTTGCTGGCTTTAATAACTAGATAAATGGAGGTGCCATTTAATGAGATGGGGAATATAAGGGAAGAGCACTTTGGGGGGACTGTGGCAGAGAGTTGGATATCTAGAATTTCCTTCTGACTATGTTATGAAGACATCCTAGTCAAGATATCAATTAAACAGCTAGATACTGTCCATGAAAATAATCCATAAGCAATCTATAAACGAAAATATGGGTGAATTTGTTCTGAGCTGAAATCTGAGGACCATGGCCCGGGGCCTTTCTTCCCACAGGAAGAAAGGGCACCAAAGAAGTGAGGTGTACAGAGTGGTTATATACCGCCAAGCAGGACGTTTCACATATGATTGAAATGTCCCTCCCACAATAGTCACAAGATTGCCCTGTCGGCACAGCTCTTGATGGACACCGCAGGTAGTGGGTCTGCTATCTCAGAGGGCGTAGCAGGAGGCAAGTCTGTTGTCTCGAGCTGGGCAGTCACAGGTGAGCACAGCAATCAGTTTCTAGCCTAAGGAAAGACGCTTAAGCCTTAAGGAGATGCCAACTTTGGGAGAGGGAGGGAAGTTGCACCTTTATCTCAAGGGCCTTTGTTCTTGCCATAGGGAATATCTAAAGCAGATATACAATGCATGCTCAACAGCCACGGTCAGGCCCTTTTGGAAAGACAAGGTGAGGCCGAATTAGGTTTACACCAAATGGCTTCCTCATATTCTCCAATATATCCTATTGCTTGCCATTTTTATTTGTCAATACAAACAAGTTGAACTCAGATTTGGGATGCAGATATAAACCTGAGAATTTATAAACCATTTAAGATCACCTGTGTTGGGGAAGTGGGAGAATTCCTCCCCCACCCCTTTTTCTTAAGGTTCTTATGGCTGGTCAAATAATTTAAAAGGCAGGTTAGCAGGAGAAAAATCAAACAAAGTTTAATAGCATGTATACATGGGAGAAACTCAGGAGAAACAGTAACTCAGTCATCTGGCTGAGGCTGCCTGTTTAAATTTCTTCAGCTACAGACAAGGAGGATGTTGGGGGTAGTGATTTGGAGCTTCAAAGGGGAGGAAGGCAACTCCTGGAAATGGAAAAGCAAATGTTTGGTAAATAGAACTTTGATAAGAATGGGCTTAGCAAGGATCCTCCCAGTCTACCAGATACCCAGAGTTATCTAAGGTGATGGCTTGTCCTGGGGACTGGCCTTTATTTTAAATTTCTTTTAGTCAGTTGGGGAGAAGGTGGAATGTTCTTCCTGAGTCTTCTGAGCTTTTATTTTCTTCAGCTTGAAATAATCCACATACCAGAGTGGTGCATCTTGCGGTGGGCGGGGCGGGGGTGTGGGCATGCCCTGAACCCCATCACCTGCATAGGAAAAATAGATTTCAACATTTAGGGGTTAGATAGTATAAGAGGAGCCACTAAAAGTGAGAGAAGCATGGGCTATCCAGAAACCCAACAAGAAAAGTATTTCAAGGAGCAAGTACTCAACTGCTTTGAATGCTGCTAAGAACTCATTTAAGAGAACAGAGAATTTATATTTTTTTCAGCTTTGTTGAGGTATAATTAACATTAAAAAATTGTACATAGTTAATGTATACATTGTGATGAAGTTGGACAATATGCTTACACCCATGATACCATCACCACAATCCTGGTAATAAATATATCCATCACCTCCAAAAGATTTCTTACGTCCCTTTGCTTTTGTGTGTGTGTGTGGGAAGAACATTTAACATAAGACTTATCCTCTTAAGTTTATAATGTTGTAGATCTCTAGAACTTATGTATCCTGCATAACTAAAACTTGATGCTGAACAACAACTCTCCATTTTCCCCACTCCCGTCCCCTGGCAACCACCAATCTATTTTCTGCTTGTCTAAGTTTGACTATTTTAGATACCTCCTATAGGAGAAATCATGCTATATTTGTCATTCTGTGACTGACTTGTTTCAGTTAGCATAATATCTTTTTTTTTATTGAGTTAATGATAGGTTACAATCTTGTGTGATTTCAGTTGTACATTAATATTTGTCATTCGTGTTGTAGGTGCACCATTTCACCCTTTGTGCCCGCCCCCCACCCCCCCTTTCCCCTGGTAGCCACTAATCTGTTCTCTTTGTCCACATTTTTAAATTCCTCCTATGAGTGGAGTCATACAGAGATTATCCTTCTCTAACTGGCTTATTTCACTTAACGTAATTCCCTCAAGGTCCATCCATGTTGTTGCAAATGGGATGATTTTGTTCTGTTTTGCAGCTGAGTAGTATTCCATTGTATATATATACCACAACTTCTTTATCCATTCATCTGTTGATGGGCACTTAGGTTGCTTCCATGTCTTGGCTATTGTAAATAATGCTGCAGTGAACATTGGGGTGCATAGGACTTTTGGGATTGCTGACTTCAAGCTCTTTGGATAGATACCCAGTAGTGGAATGGCTGGATCGTATGGTAGTTCTATTTTTAGTTTTTTGAGGAATCTCCATACTGTTTTCCATAGCGGCTGCAGTAGTTTGCATTCCCACCAGCAGTGTATGAGGGTTCCATTCTCTCCACAACCTCTCCAACATTTGTTACTATTAGCTTTAGATATTTTTGTCATTCTAATGGGTGTAAGGTGATATCTCAGTGTAGTTTTCATTTGCATTTTCCTGATGATCAGCGATGATGAGCGTCTTTTCATGTGCCTATTAGCCATCTGTATATCTTCTTTGGAGAAATGTCTGTTCATGTCTCCAGCCCATTTTTGATCGGGTGGTTTGATTTTTTGTTGTTGAGTTGTGAGAGTTCCTTATATATTATGGATATCAAGCCTTTGTCAGATATATGACTTGCAAATATTTTTTTCCCAGTTAGTGGGTTGTTTTTTTTTGTTTCAATCCTGTTTTCATGTGCCTTGAAGAAGCTCTTTAGTCTGATGAAGTCCCATTTGTTTACTCTTTCTGTTGTTTCCCTTCTCTGAGAAGACATGGTGTCCGAAAAGATCCTTTTAATACTGATGTCAGAGAGTGTACTTGCCTACGTTTTCTTCTAGAAGCCTTATGGTTTCAGGTCTCACCTTTAGGTCTTTGATCCATTTTGAGTTTATTTTAGTGAATGGTGAAAAAGAATGGTCAGTTTTCATTCTTTTACATGTGGCTTTCCAGTTTTCCCAGCACCATTTTTGGAAAAGACTTTCTTTTCTCCATTGTATGCACTCAGCTCCTTTGTCGAAGGTAAGCTGTCCATAGATGTGTGGTTTTATTTCTGGGCTTTCAATTCTATTCCATTGATCTGTTCACCTGTTTTTGTACCAGTACCATGCTGTTTTGATTACTGTAGCTTTGTAGTAAGTTTTGAAGTCAGGGATTGTGATGCCTCCCGTTTTGTTCTTTTTTCTCAGGATTGCTTTAGCAATTCGGGGTCTTTTGTGGCCCCATATAAATTTTAGGATTCTTTGTTCTAATTCTGTAAAGAATGTCATTGGGATTCTGATGAGATAGCGTTGAATCTGTAGATTGCTTGAGGTAGAACGGACATTTTAACTATGTTTATTCTTCCAATCCATGTACATGGAATGTCTTTCCATCTCCTTATGTCGTCATCCAATTCTCTCAGAAAGGCCTTGCAATTTTCATTATATAGGTCCTTCACTTCCTTGGTTAAATTTACCCCGAGGTATTTTATTCTTTTTGTTGCGATTGTGAATGGTATTCAGTTAGCATAATATCTTCCGGGTCCATCTATGCTTTTACAAATGGTAGTATTTCCTTAATTTTTAAGTTTGAATAATGTTTAATTGTGTGTCTATCTCGCATTTTCCTCATTTTCTTTATCCACTTGACTATTGATGGACATTTGAGTTGTTTCTATATCTTGACTATTGTGAATAATGCTGCAATAAATGTGGGAGTGTAGATATCTCTTCACAATCCTAATTTCAAGTCTTTGCATATATACCGAGGAGTAGAATTGCAGGATCATGTGGTAGTCTATTTTAATGTGGTTTTTTTTGGTGAGGAAGATTGACCCTGAGCTAACACACCTGTTGCCAATCTTCCTCTTTTTGCTTGAGGAAGATTGTCGCTGAGCTAACATCTGTGCTAATCTTCCTCTACTGTATGTGGGATGCTTTCACAGTGTGGCTTGACGAATGGTGCTAGGTCCATGCCCAGGATCTGAACCTCCGAACCCCAGGTCGCCAAAGTGGAGCACACGAACTTAACCACTATGCCATCGGGTTGGCCCCAGTCTTCCTCTATTTTTTGTACGTGGGATGCCACCACAGAGTGGCTTGATGAATGGTGTGTCGGCCCACACCTGGGATCTGAACCCATGAAACCCCAGCCGCCAAAGTGGAGCGAATGAACTTCGCCACTATACCACCAGGCCAGCCTCTATTTTTAATTTTTCTTTTTTTTGAGGAAGACTGGCCCTAAGCTAACATCTGCTGCCAATCTTCCCCTTTGTGCTTGAGGAAGAGTGGCCTTGAACTAACGTCTGTGCCAATCTCCCTCTATTTTATATGTGGGTTGCTACCACAGCATGGCTTGACAAGCGGTGTATGTCTGCACCCGGGATCTGAACCTGCAAACCTGGGCTGCAGAAGCGGAGAGAGCTGAACTTAACCACTACACCACTGGGCCAGCCCCTACTTTTAATTTTTTGAGGAACCTCCATACTGTTTTCCATAGTGGCTGCACCATTTTACATTCCCATCGACAGTGTACAAGGGTTCCAATTTCTCCACATCCTTGCCAACACTTGCCATTTTTTGTTTTTTGGTAATAGTCATCCTAACATTTGTGAGGTGATATCTCAATTGTGATTTTGATTTGCATTTCTTATCAGATTTGGCAATATGGAGGTTATTCATAGGAAAACGTATGAATCAAAGAGGAGGAAAAGAGAGTCCACGTAGAACTCTTTCAAGAAGTTTTGCTATGAAAGCAAGCAGAGAAATAGGCTCAGCTAGAGGGATTACGGGGTAAAGAAAAGTGGTGTTTTGTCTTTGTTTTTTTAAGGTGAGCGATATTACAACATTTTTTATGATGAAGAGACCATCCAGCCTGAGGAGAGATTGATGATGCAGTAAAGAGAGGGGATAAGGAAAACAACTAAACCCCTAAGTGGGTAGCAGACATAGGAGTCCAGATCACAGCTGGAAAGACTGAAGATTAACAGAAGAAAAGCCACTTCCTTCTCTTTAATATGATGCAGAAGATAAATGCAGTTGTAGGAAGGATTGTACATTTAGTGGTGGGATGTGGGAGAAGTTCCCTATCTCGTGACTTTTTTCTGAAGTGTAAAGGAAAATCATTGGCCAAGAGAGAACATACAAAATAGTCATCGCGGAGAGCGAAAAAGTAAGTTTTCTAAAACCCTGGAAAAGGATGACCAGCTTAAGGTTTGTGATCAGGAATTTAAAGAAAGCTTGTCAACCTGAAAGCCAGTTCTTTGTGGCCAGGAAAGAGGGCAATAATGAA
>NW_027221973.1:300000-470922 GCF_041296265.1 Equus caballus
ACAATGCAGGGTAGTTAAGTCAATTAAGGTACAACAAATGAATAGAATAAAGCAGCCACTAAAATAATAATTATAAAGTAAGCTGGGCCAAACCACAAAGGTTGGTCTGGGTTTGAAGACTGGTCAAAATGTCTTAGACTCAACTTAGGTTACTTGCATTTTGGTACCAAACTGGCAAATAGTACAACAGATGTATGCACAATCAACAACACGTAAGTGGACTTGGTCCTCGGTTCCCTCTCCGGTTCCTCCCACACTTGTGCCTGAAGTTCTGTGGTCAATGCAGAGTGAAGAATATGCCAGGTCAGCGGAGCCCTGAACTCTGCCTTGGCGAGAGTCCACATTAGCAGTGGAGCTTCCACCCCATTTCCGAATAAGAAAAATTTTCCACTGTATTACTTTATAAGAAAACACCTCATCATTCTTTCTCCTACTATGTCATCACACCTACAGCAAGCTTGGTCATGGTCTACTTCATGAAGATTACCTGGAAACATGGAAAAGGCCTGGAAGTTGGCAGTGCAGGAGATACCAAACTGTAAAACATTCTCTAGGATATAAGGTTGTACGGATAAGAGAAAAATGGAAACATGGAAAATAGGAGGGAAAAGGAAATCTATTGAGATGATTATTTTTACTTTTGAATTTACAGTTGTGATAACATCACTTTGACAAGATGGGAGAAACTTTAGTGGCTCACAAACAACTAATCTTGGGCCTCTTCTTCTTCCATTTCTTTTTGTTTCGCCCTAAAATTTTTCCCCTTGTAAAGGTAGGCATTAAATTTATTAGCCATTCCCATGCTTCCACTGGCACTGAAAGGAAGGGAAATCTTGCCTTTGAAGTACATTACCTTCTCCATCATGCTGTTTCTTAATATTGCCCCAAAGTCCTCAAAGCACTGGTTTCCATATTTATACTCCATAGTCACTATACTGCTTCCCGTCCTACAGGGCCTGCCTTTGCCCACAGCTCCAGGGTTCCCCACGAGCAAGTGGCAATGTTTTGCCCCACAAACTGCCTGCCTGGCTGCAACTATGTTTCACACCAAGGCCGTCAACACCCGTGGTATAGAGAGAGTGGATGCTTTATAGCAGAGAATGACTTGACAGTTTATATTCTCTCTCTCAGAAGTCAGAATAGGAAATATCTGAAGAGGATAGAGCCATACAGAAGTGGAAAGACTGAGAGAGAGAAGAGAGTAAGTAGAGGTCGTAAGAAGGGTCAGGTAATTGACAGTGACAGAGGAAGTGCAGAAGAGGGAGGCCAAGAGCAGCCTGCTGCCAGTCCGATGGACAGTATTCCCGACCTCCATGAGGCAGCGCTGAGCGGAAGCTGAGACTTTGCTTTCTTTCCTATTTTTTCCCCTTACTTTTCTATGTAACTTTACCATGAAACTTCTGTTAACAGAGAAAATCAAGGGTGTCTCTGTTCCTGTCAATGTGAAAAGTTCTAACAAAATAATAGCTAAGTTCTTAGAGCACCGATCCTGATTCTGAAACTATAAAATCCCACAGGTTCTCAAAAAAGTGTATCACAATCACCATAGAGCTCCATTCCTGCACCAAGATTTTTTCAAACACTGAAAATACAGTATAAAAGATTAAAGTAACTTTCCCCATGTAGTCACTGTGGGAGGGGCTACCCTGATTCCAACTATGCTGTACTACAGTGGTCATATCTTCTGGAATTCCTTTTTGAATCATATTCAGAATCGCTGCTTTGTCACTCAAGAAAACCAACCATATTTTTTCACTTTCTACTTCGGGCTCTCTTCCTCTCCTTCCCTTTTCCTTTTGTTTCTTGCCATCATGAGCCAATCATACGAGGAGCTGTGTTAAGTACTGGGTGAAATGAGTGACTGAACCAAATGGAGTAGAGGTGGGGAAACAGTATAACTGAAATAATAGCAGCAAACATAGGATAATACGTTCATTTGTGTGTTATGGCTCTAGCGCCATAAGAAATAAGATGGATGTTGCTGAAGGGGGTTGTGTTGCAGCCACACTGCTCCATCATTGGTATTTCAGTTGATAGCCACTTGCTGTGATATCCTAAATGATGCCCCATATCTGGCACAATGTATACATTTGTGAAATCACTGAGTAAATAAATGAATGAAGGAAAGGCTTAATGGCTTCAATAGAGTCTATTTTGCTGGTTACTACTAATTTACTAATTTAATAACTTTAATAATTAAAAACAATTTTTTCAAATAAAAATAACACTACAGTAAATGAAATTAATAATATAATTTATAATGGGACCAAAGTTATTTCTTTGGAACAGGGTTATGATTGGCCCTCATGTGACTGTGCTGTGACAAGGATCTCGTGATGGTAAGTTATACCATCCCTCTCAAGTTCCAAATCAGATACCTGAGCCTTTTCCACACTTACGGGTTCACTCTGCTGCCTGACTTCTTTTATTCCCTTGCAATACTTGGGGACCTTTCTCCAGTGAGGACACAACACCTCTATCTTCCCTCTTCCCTCCCCAGGCTTCAGAGGCCAGTTCTTAACACATCTTACAGATAACCAATGCTCAATAAATGTTTTTAAAATAAAACAATAAAAATACTTGTACAATTCCCATTAAGATCTGACACAAATTTCTCCACTATATATTGTAAGCATTAGAGAAGATGTGTATTTGTTGTCAAAAGTTTTTAAATTCTAAGAAATTTATCTCTACTTAATTTAAAAACTTACTGCCTGTGGCAGTATGGGAAAGACACATTTCCTTACCATACGCATTGTGAAATCCATCTGTATCATCTCAAGCTTTAAGAATTTCAAGCCACACCAGAACTCTGATTTAATTATCTTTCCACCGCAAGAGTGCCTGCACAGTATCCGTCACTCATGTTTATTTGCAGGTGCATGGGAATGAATGTGGCTGATTTATTGTTGTAGGCTATCTTGATGCAAACAATGGTATAATTTGTTTCTTGGATTCTTTTCAATCCATTCTACAGCTGCCTTCCCTCAAGTGTGAGTTCTATAGCTTCTTTATGAAAGCTGTGCTCCCAACAGAAATGTCCTTGAGTAGCTGTAAATCTTCACGTGATGAAATTGACTAATATTTGTATAAAGTTTTACCATACACAAAACACCTTAATATACATTGACACATTTAATTCTCATAATAATCCAAAGCAATAGCATCGTTATTCCCATTCTGCATATGAGACAAGTCTTTTTAAATTACAGCGACTTTCCTAAGATTATGTAGCAGCGGTAACATTGAAACCCAGACTTCTCTGTTTCCTTCTCCTTCAACATAATCATCCTAGCAGTTCATATGTATATGAAAACTTCGTTTTCTTGAGGTTTCTTACTTTTTATGGAATTTAAATGGAAAAAGCACTGAGATGAAAACTCTGCTTGAAATCTCCCCTAAGTCAGTGTTGTTCTTTAAAGTCAGTAGTAAAGTCAGTCAGTAAAATTCTAACCAAAATGAGTAGAATAAAACGCTTCCCAAAGAGCATTAGGAATTAAAACAAGCAGCATCTTGGCCTCTGTGTCTTTATATTCTCTTTTGACTCAGTATCCATTTTGCCCCAAAGCACAAAACAATAATTAGAAAAGAAAGGATACTTATATGAGCTGGAAGTTAAAATATCATGTGACCATCTCGATAAGTAGATAATTCATTTGAACGCAGTGGTGCCAAAAGTATGAATGGATGACAAAGAGAACAGTCATTCCGATGCAATAAGATGGCAGTGTTAAGCAGTCTTTAAATAATACATATTCTAAAACACAGAGCTACATCATGAGTTTGATACAGTCACCTCAGTAAGGAATTAAACATGAAAAAATATTTCCTCTGAAGTTGCTTAGAAGATGAAAATACATATGGAATGTCTTACTGATTACTTAAAAAAGAAATTGTGCCATTAGTTATTGATGTTAGAATTTTATAAATGATGAGGAGATAGAAAGTCATTATCATAAAAGTATAAACTGTAAGGCAGTTTCACATTATCTCAAATTTCTGCTAAAGTGAAAATGTACTAGCTTCACAAATTAAGCATTTTCACTACAAACTGCCTTTTTTCTCACCTCCTGATTTATACAGAAACTTCTGAAACACCTTACTGGTTATCAGCAATGAAACAAAACTATGAAACAGACAAGATGTGTCTCAGTCCTTCCAAATCAAAGATGGTTTCTCTTTGGGTGAATGTGTAGCTTTACAGGTCCATTAAAATCTACTCGAACCTTCCTTCTACTCTATTCCTGGTACTGAGCAAAGCAAATTATGTCACACCTACCATGGCACTCCTCTTCCTAGAAACAGCCCTGGCTTCACATGGGTGGGGGGCTGGGGAGGAGAGGCCCCTGCATGGTCTGCCTCCTCCTCCAGCCTTACCTAGTACCTCCTCCACCTCACTCACTACCATCACCCTGCGTCTCAGAGGCCAGCGCAGTGGCAGGCACACAGCTGGGGCCCAATAAATATTTGTTAAATGAATCATTTTTACCATTTGACAATGTAACAATAAAACATTGCCTCACAATTTTGAAATTTGTTTATTTCCAAAACAATTTTATGTAAGGAGAGAATGAATTAGTAATGTAATGAGTCCTTTATTCTTTGTATGAATTTTTATGTATTTTGAAAGTTTATAGTAGGTAAACTGACATATATTTTAACTCCAAGTAATTACTGCTTTGATTAATTATTTCAACAAATAAACGTCTTGTATTCTAGGCACAAGAATAAGCATTAGAGAAGATGAATTTAAATATTCATTTATCCTATCATTCAACAATCATTTACTACAAGCTAAGTGTCACTTAAAATTGTTAGATACACAGCCAAAATCTATTGGCAGGTGAGATGGGAGTTTTTATATTTCCCAACACACACACACACACACACACACACAAGCACTATAGAAGAGATATTAGTGGAAATCTATGGTTTTTTTCTTTAGAAAGAGAGAAAAGGGTCTTGTAGCAATGGACAAAAGTGGATGGGTGGCTTGTGTAGGACCCTGACATAGCCTGAAGGAGGGGACTTGACACATTTGCCTGTCTAGGAGAGCAGCTCTAAAGCCTGGTAATGAGGAATATTCTGAGCAAGTGAATAAGCAATGGGCAATCTTAGATTATGGATGTCTCGTGAATATATGAACTGGGAACTACTCAAGGTCTGGGCTCTCTCTTGGATCCTAAATGGACTTGTACACTGTGGGTTTACGGTAACCACCGTCATGAAACTATGCCTAGAAATAAGGCCAACATATTAGGACATAGAGAGTCTTAGAGGAAAAGCACATATTCTACAACTTAAGAAAGGCTTGCTATACTTTTATTATGAAGTAAAGGGCAGTCTCCTATTGAGAATATTTTGTGTTTATCTTGGGTAGAAGTTTTCCCAAAAGGGTCCCTGGGGCTGATAGTATGTCTCAAAGTTCTATCCCATAAGTAAAAGGGGGGTCCCCAAGCGTCTGAAATGCACATTCTAAGCAGACACTAGCAGATACGGAACACAAAATTCAGAGATGGGTCTTCAGGGACTCTTAGATCAGTCTGGCTGCCCTAACCACAAGAGAGAAAACTCAGAGTCAGAAAATTTTAGGAGTTGGGGAAATTTCAGACACAGAATATTAAATCTGGGCTCAACCTTGGTGAGTAAATCATTCTTTGTGTTTCTGTACCCTGTGTGGAGCGTGGGAGATAGCTCAAGGGGTTAAATACTTTATCTAAATCCTCTCTCCTGTAACAGGTACAAAGACTATTTTCCCTGGAAGAAAGGGCTGATCAAATTTAAGATTTCAGCAAATGGCCTACTTTGAGCTCTTTTTTTGTCCCATTTGCCTTTGTTCTTGGTGTAGTGCCTATAAGAGCTTCAACATTTTTATATGAATCAAATCATAGTCACAATTAAGTTTTCTGTAAATGTTTTTTTCCTTAAAAAAATTAAAATTGGAGCCCTGTAATGTAGTAAAACAATGTAATCAACCTAGATGTTAAGGTAAGCCTCTGATCCACGTATCAGAAGTAACTCAACTGGTTGAAAGCGACAGAGGAAGTGGAGATGGAGTTGGGTATATGGCCAGTTTGTACAGAGGTTAACGCCACAAGCTTTGTAGTGGAACAGACTTTGGTTTGAATTCTGGCTTAACTGCTTACTAGCTTCCACTAATGACCTTAAGCTAGTTATTTAACCTACCTGAGGTTCACTATCTTCATTTAAAAATGCTTAGCATGGGGGCCGGCCCAGTGGTGCAGCAGTTAAGTGTGCACGTTCCACTTTGGCGGCCTGGGGTTCACCGGTTTGAATTCTGGGTGTGGACATGGCACCAGTTGGCAAGCCATGCTGTGGCAGGCGTCCCACATGTAAAATAGAGGATGATGGGCATGGATGTTAGCTCAGGGCCAGTCTTCCTCAGCAAACAGAGGAGGATTGACAAATGTTAGCTCAGGGCTAGTCTTGCTGAAAAATTAAAAAAAAATGCTTAGCATGAAATTATTATTACAAAAACAACAGCAGTTATTGTTGCTATTAATAAAAATGCATGTATTCTGAGGGCCTGGGCCCCAAAGACAAAAAGGAATATTTTTTCTTCTATAAAGTTCTATACATTACAACATTCCCTTGTAGATATGATCTGTTTCCTAAAGGAGAAGGAAATAACATCCTTTGGGTTCCTAGGACATTATTTTTTCCTTCAGCTCATTTTATTTATTTATCCCAGTCACAATCTTTTTGTAACATTTTGGTATACTTCCTTGGCTTTCTCTTTAGTCCTTATTGAAACAAGTTTTCTCTTTATGCAATCATGAGTAAACTTATTCTTATTTCTATTCAGTAATGTAAACACTGTCTTTTAAAACATTATGATAGGGGCTGGCCCCATGGCCGAGTGGTTAAGGTCATGTGCTCTGCTTCAGCAGCCCAGGGTTTCACTGGTTTGGATCCTGGGCGCGGACATGGCACCACTCATCAAGCCATGCTGAGGGGGCATCCCACATGCCACAACTAGAAGGACCCACAACTAAAAATATACAACTATGTACTAGGAGGCTTTGAGGAGAAAAAGGAAAAATAAAATCTTTTAAAAAAAACCCAAAACATGATACATTTTAGGATGAAAATGAATAAATAGCAAGAGACAAGAGAAGGTGGCCTGTGAATAAATAAATAAATGATGATGCAAAGTTAATGGAAACACTCAGGAGCCTCAGCTTATGATTCCTCATAATCTAAAAATCCAAAGGGCAAATACACCACGTTTATTGATGATAAACTGCTATTTGTTAGACATGAACCCTTCCAGGGAGGAGGGGTATTATCATTTACTAAATGCACAGTTCAAGTTTTACTGGTACTAAGATAATACATGTGATGCCGTTAATTCCATCATAGAAATGTGACCCAAGTATGAGAATGTATCCTAAGAGCAATTACACAGTAATAATACTCTGTTTTTTTTTGGTAAAGATTGGCACCTGAGCTAACAAGTGTTGCCGATCTTCATTTTATTTTCCTGCTTTTTTCTCCCCAAATCCCCCCAGCACATAGTTGTGTATTTCTACTTGTAGGTCCTTCTAGGTGTGGCATGTGGGATGCCGCCTCAACGTGGCCTGACGGGTGGTGCCATGTCCGCGCCCAGAATCTGAACCAGTGAAACCCTGGGCCGCGGGAAGTGGAGCACGCGAACTTAACCACTTGGCCACGGGGCTGACCCCAAATAATACTCTATTAAACATACTTGCTGCTGTATATATACAAAAAGTATTCCACTTCTAGGAGATTTATGCACATTGAAATGACTAATCATGACTCTCTACATGTGCAAAAGAATTAGGAACCATCTAAAACTTCCCTAAAAATACTCGAACTTGCCTGTTTAGGTCTCTAGTGATATAATCCTGCTTATATCTTTGATAAGCACAATTAACAGAATGCTGACTCTATTAGAAAGTAGCTCAACGCTCAAAGCTGCCCTGCACCCTCAATTTCCAAACTCCAACCACTTATCCACATGGATCCCATCATCATGAAATAAAGATTTTGGTGTACTTAGAGTTATTTTCCCATACATATTTAACAATCTAGTTTTTGTGTGTGTGTGCAAATAAAATTAGGTTCATATTATAGTTGTCTTACAGCCTGTGTTAATTTGTTAAAATTTATCATACAAAGAGTTTTAGAAAATATTTATGTACACTTTAAAGAACAATAAGATAATCACCGATTTACTCACCAACCAGGTTAAGAATGACATCATTATCAGACTTTAGAAGCTGTCTGTGGGCCACTTCCTGATTGTATCCCCTCCCTTGGCCCCACAGATAATCACCATCGTTAATTTTGTGTTAATTATGCCCTTGTCTTTCTCTATTATGATACTATTTATACACGTACTCCTAAAAAATCAGTAGCTTGATTGTGCCTGATTTTGAATTTAATATAATGGAATATTGTACGCTTTCTTTTCTGACTTGCTTCATTCTTTAATGTGCTTTTGGGATTCATTCACAGTGATGCCTTAGCTGTAGTTCATTTTCAGCTGAAAAAGGTATATACTTTGTATATATTTGTATGAATATACCAGTTTAGCCATTCGTTTCCAGTTTCTAAAAATTACATATAATGCTGCTATGAACAAATTTTTAACATGTCTCCTGGTGCATGTATAGAAGAGTTCCTCTATTAAATATAGGGAAGTGGAAGTGTTGGATGGTAGGTATGTGCAGTCAGCTTTACAGACAACACAAACTGTGTCCTAAGTAGCGGTACCAATTTAGATTCTCAACACCAGTGGGCGGGAGAGGACTGTGCACTGCAGCCTAGCCAGTTTTTTTTTTTTTTAATATCTGCTAATCTGGTAGATAAAGATGGTACTCTATTATAGTTTAAATTGGCACTTTCTTGATTAAGAGTTTGAGCCCCTTTTTCATATATTTATCAGCCATTTGAGTATCTGCTTTTATGTGAGACATATATAATTAAAAATTTTCTAGCAGCCACATTAAAAAAGTGAAAGGAAACAAATGAAATCAATTTTAGTCATGTATTTCAATTTAACTGAAAATATTTTGATTTCAACATGTTTTCAATATAAAAATTCTTAAGAAGATATTGTACGTTCTTTTTTTTTGGTACTAAGTCTTTGAAATATGGTGTGTATTTTACATTTACAGTACATCTCAATTGAGACAAGCCACATTTCAAGTGCTCAAAGCCACAGTGGCTTGTGGCTATCCCACTGGGCAGCGCAATTGAGATACTAAGCCTTTGCCAGGTAGATTTACTCTAAATATCTTCTATCAGTGTGGGGCTTCTTTTTTAACTTCTTTATCTTTTCATGAATCAAAATTATGAAATTTAACTTGTCAAATATATTTATAATTTCCTTTATGGTCTGCATTTTCTTTAACTGGTTTAAAAAAACCCTTCACTTTCCTTGGGTCATAAAGATATACAACTATATTGTCTATTAAAAGTTTTGCAGTTGGCAAATAACATGGTTATGTATGTAAAAAATCCAAAGGAATCAACAACAAAAAAAGTTACTAAAATAAGTGAATTTAGCAAGGTTGCCTTTTTTGAGATCAGTATATGAAAATATATTGCATTTCTACATACTAAAACAAACCACCGGAAATTAAGAAAAATTCCATTAACAAATAGCAACAAAAATATAAAATATTTAGGAATAAATTTGACAGAAGATGTGCAAGATCTGTACACTAAAAACTACAAAACAGTGCAGAGAAATATTAGACTAACTAATGCAGAGATATACCGTGTTTATGGGTTTATTGCTAAAGATATCAATTTTTCCCAAATTGATCTGTAGAGTCAACACAAACCCAATTAAAATCCCAGTAGACTTTTTGTAATTGACAAGCTAATTCTAAAATTCATAGGGAATTGTAAGGACCTAAATAGCCAAGACAACTTTGCCTCCGTCTTAGCATCCCACTGGGGGTTCGTGTACAGTCCTTAGAGATGACTGCTGCATGTACATCCCCTCAGAACCTTTCTGATGTGAAGCCAACCAAACTATCTTCTGCGTGGACTAGCTGGTCCTGACTTCTGGGATGGACTCTGCCATGGGTGGAGGGGGCTGGGGCTGCTGCTTCTGGATATTCCTGACAGAAACCCAGTCTTGGCTCTGAACAATCCTCCAAAGGTTGTTCATTCACCTGCTCTGCCTCTTGGTAGGAATCCCTCTCATTAAATGTATCCCCCCTTAGCCACAGGTGATCCCTTCCAAGACCCCCAGTGGATGCCTGAAACCGTGGATAGTACCGAACCCTGTATATACTGTTTCTTCCTGTAAATGCATACCTATGATAAAGTTTAATTTATAAATTAGGCACAGAAAGAGGTTAACAACAATAACTAATAATAAAATAGAACAATTATAACAATATACTGGTAATAGAAGTTACTGTAGATCTTAGCAACCTCAGCATATGATTCTTTTTCTTTCCTTATTAAGTTGAGAACTTTCACCTTTTCACTTAGAGGAAGCACTTTATGGCTTCTCTTTGGCATATCCGAATTGCCGGCATCACCACTCTTGCGTTTTGGGACCATTATGAAGTAAAATAAGGGTTACTTGAACACAAACACTGTGATACCACGACAGTCGTTCTGATAACCAAGACAACTACTAAGTGGCTATCAGGCAGGCAGTGTACACAGAATGGATAGGCTAGACAAAGGGATGATTCATGTCCTGGACAGGATGGAGCAGGGTGGTGTGAGATTTTATCACGTTACTCAGAACAGCACACGCTTTAAAACTTATGAATTGTTTATTTCTAGAATTTTCCATTTAATATTTTTGGATCACAGCTGATTGCAGGTAACTGAAACCATGGAAACTGAAACCATTTTGGACCACAGTTGATCACAGGTAACTGAAACCATGGATGAGGGGGGGACTACTGTAATTTCTTAGGGTCATTCAGCTAAGCAGCAACATACTTTCAAAACAAATGATCTCAGAACATTATCTCAGAACAGAAGCAAAGAGAAACTTTAACCCTAAAATCGACCCCCATTCTAATAACTTTCCTTTTATCTCAATGGGCCCATTCAGGTTGGCAGGTATGGGACTCTTGTGTGCTTTGTTCAAGAGGAGGGACTGTGGAGAACCGTAAACACTTTCTGCTCTGAACTTACACCTACTCCCTTGTTCTCTGGTACTGAGAAACTAACCCACTCCCTCTAAATTCCTCCTTTGAGCCAACAACTCCTAGAAAAGGATGTAATGGCCTGCAACAGCCAAACTGCAAGGAAAAAACTCAGTTCTGCAAGATTGCAACACCTGTCTGACCAACACCCACCAACCCTGCAGCTGGCGCTTGGCCACTTTTGTCTCTTTTCCTCTGTAAAATCCTCTCTTCATTTTCAGAGAGAGACTTCCTTTGAGTATGCTCTCTGTTGCAACTACTTGAACAAAGTAGCTTTTCTGTTGCATTGTGAGATTCAGAGAAGTTTTGAGCAACTGACAGAATTTTACTCTCATTCTTGAAAGATATTTTCACTGGGTATAGAATTATAAATTGATGTGTATTTTCTCTCAGCATATTGAGGATATAATTCAATTCTCTTCTGGATTCTGTTGAGAAATAAGCTGTAGGTCTAATTGCTCTTGCCTTGAAGATGATTTCTTCTTCCACCCTTTTAAACTGCTTCTATGATTTTCTCCCTCTCTTTGTTGTTACGCAATTTCACACCAATGTGTTTAGGGTGGATATCATCTTACTTATACTGCTTGGGACGCTTAGGGCTTCTTAAAGCTGTGGATTCAAATATTCTAGAATATTTTCAATTATCAGATCTTCAAATACTGCCTCTTCCCCATTCCCTCTATTTTCTCCTTATAGAGCTCTGATTTGAAGTATATAAAACTTCTTATCCTAACCTCTCTTATATCCTGATCTCTCATATTCTTTGTCTTTGTGTTTCTTTAGACTTTGTTCAGGATAACATGCTCATATCTGTCCTCCAGTACATTAACTGTAAGTCAAATCTGCTGATAAATCTATAGAACTAAATTTTAAACTTAATTTATCATATATTTCTTTTCTAGAATTTGATAATTATTTAAAAAATCTGCTACTCCTTGCTTGTATTTTCAAAATCCTCTTTTATTTTTAAAATGTATCAACCACGGTTATTCTATATTTGTCTAACAAACCCCACACCTGAAATCTCTGCAGGGCCATTACTGCTATCTTGTGTTTTATTGACTTGATTTTTGTTCATGGTGCCCTAGTACCTTTGTATTTTTTGTGATTTGGACTGTGAACTGCTCGTTTTCCTGGAATTTTAGACACCTGGGGGCTGCTGTAGAACTGGAACCACTTTAGAAAAAGTCTTCAGCTGGAGATTTTTACAGACACAGGTGGCATGAATTCAGGCTGAAGCCCATGTAAGGGCTGACTTCTGGTTTTAAATTCCTGGGGTAGGGCACTTCCCCTCTGTCCATGCAAGGGTTGTGAAAGGAAAGTTTCCTTGTTGTCCTTTTTTGCACTGGAACATTTTTTTCTTTAATAACAGCTTTACTGAAATATAATTCTCATGCCATAAAATTCATCATTTTAAAGTATATAATTCAGTGATTTTTAGTACATTCACAGAGTTGTGCAACCACTACCACTATCTAATTTTAGAACATTTTCATCTCTCCAAAAAGAAACTCCATCCCCGTTAGCAGTCACTTCCCAGTCCTTCCTTCCCCTAGCCCCTGGCAACCACTAATCCACTTTCTGTGTCTATGGATTTGCTTATTATGGACACTTTATAGAAATGGAATCATATTGTATGTGGCCTTTTAAAAGTGGCTTCTTTCACTTAAGATAATATTTAAAGGTTATATATGGCCACTTTCATATTTCATTAACTCTCACAATTCAGGGTATAGCCCTTGATGTCCTAACTTTACCTGAGTGTGACCTTGTGATTAAGTTTTGGCCATTAGAATGTGAGCAGAAATAAGGTATTTCACTTCTAGGTCATTTTCTTAAAGGAAAGCTGCTTGCCTTCTTTTTCCTTTTTCCCCATTTCCATAGTTTGGCACAAGGTCTTGGTGATGGTGAGTTGGCTGAAACTACGTAAAGAGTATAGTCTTCAAATTAACAGAGAAAGAGAGTGGAGACCTAGCTCCCTGATCATCTTCTGGTGCACAGCCACAGGGTTAGTACCTCTGAAATACTGAAATTTATTGAAATAAACTTCTCTGTTGAGGTTGGTCTTTCAGTTATATCAGTTTAGCCTGTGTGCTAACGTAATGAGAACACAGTGTCATTTATTTTGTCATTTGCCTACTGATTATTATTCCAATATTTTTAATAATACTACTGCTGCCATGAACATATATATCTTCGACTTCCTCTCCAATTATCTCCTTATAACACAATTCTAGAAGTAGGGTTGCTCGTTACCTATAATGTGTGGACATTATTAAGCCTCTTGACACATGTCTACAAATTTCCATTTAGAAAGATGTCTTGTTTTACTCTCAACATCAGTGCAGAAGAGTGCTTTGTTTGCTCACTTAAAAAAACTTAAAAGATAATAACCTAAAAAGTGCTATTTGGTAACCTGCCTAGGGTAAATAATAGTAAGTAATGAATAGTGAAAACTATTCATTTTATCATTTGTATAAGTTCTGATGCTAACAAAACAACAACACACATCTCTTCTAGTGACTTAAAGTAAGCATCCCTAAGCCTTTCAACTGGGAAACAATGGTAAAAATTGTATTATGTTTGCAATATAATTATCTTTAAATACATTGAAAATGCTAACATTTTCAGCATATGCTGAACTTATTTTGGATTTCTGACTTGCATTTCCTGAGCTATATTTATAATGTTATTTTCCCATTTCAGCTCAATATTTTCTCATTTATATTGTGGTTCTGTAGCAGAAAATGGTTTTCTCTTTTCATAAGCAACAGCAATTGTGAAAAATATTGTACATGGTGATTCGACACAAAACGAGGAGCTAATCCAATAACCCATCTCTTCTAAAGTAGCTAAATATTTCAGTGGGTTTCACAAAGATGATGAAGACAACAGCAACCCTAATTTTTGTTGTCTCATGTTGGTAGCTTTTATTCTGTAAGAATGATAAATACCATCAGATAATCTAATCATAGTCCAAGATACAAGTGTGCTTTAAAATAGAAGTTAATGAATACATGTTATAGGCCAGTTACAGTAAACACAGATATACACAAACACTGAAAACCGGTCATGAGTCAACCTACACATCCCATCCGTATGAATATAAAAGCTATCGTTTTCATTAAAATCTACCTCAAACATGATTTTTATTCAGGGCTGTGGGAGGCAGCCTGCAGGATGTCCCTCAATGATCCAACCTCATGGTACTCATGCCCTTGTGTAGCTCCCACTGAATAACCTATGTAACTATTATTGTGGAATGATGGAGTAGGACTTCTGAAGCTAGTTAATAAAAGATATTATGACTTCTGCCTGCCTCTCCCACATCACTCGCTCTGGAAACCAGCTGCCATGTCATGAGGACACTCAAGCAGCTTAATAGGGAGCTCCACAGGAAGAGAAAATACAGCCTGACTGACAACCAGCATTGACTGGCCAGCTGCAGTCAAGCCTTCAAATGACAGCAATCTCTGAGTGACACTGAACCAGAACGTCTCAGCTAAGTTGTTTCTGGGTTCCTGATCCATAGAAACTGTATGGCACAATAAGTGTTTATTGTTTGAAGCTGTAAAGGTTTAGGGTTATTTGTTACATAACCTGAAGAAGAAACTGAAAACAAAAGGTGACACCTTGACAGTAAATTAAAATCTATATTCCCAAGCAACTTTTGATTCATCAAAAATTTATAACATCCCTATCATATATAAGAAGAGTCCTTTAACTTCTAACTGTAAAGCTGGTGCTTCTCTCCTGCGTAGACCCTCCAGCCTTCTGTGTTCAGCCTCCTTGCAAGGCACATACATACACCTCCCAGGACCCCCCACCCCAGGCTAGCGCGAAGGCAGAGGAGAGACTCACGAGATACATCAGCTCCATTCTGGGCTTTCCTGAGCTCTCAGTACATTTCCCATAACACCTCTGTATAACCATAAAAACCTCTCATACTCCTTTAGCACTAAATGAAGCTTAAAATACTTTATAAATGGTCCCCAAAATAAATCAGGGTAATGAAACAAAGGTAGTGCCTGTCTTCAAATTATATGCAATTGCACCATCCCTACTCCCTATTCCCACCTCAGGAAAGGCACAACCACCTGGAGAATTGCAATGATGTTTTTAAATTTCACAATTAACTTTAATTTCAAAATTCAAGAAAATTAACGTTCTTTAATTTTGAACATTAGCACCCCCACGGTACACTTTTATAGGGACTGATCCAGAGTCATCTCTAAAATTACAGTAAAAATAAGCTTCACTTCCACTGCCACTGGCAAAGTAAACCAAAGAAAGGAAACAAGTATGACAGCTCAAAAAAAATCTGAAGTTTAACTAGCAGCTGGGTCAAAAAGATTGGAAAAATCAAGGCTACAAATTGGTCTGTACAACTAATAGCAATTCAAAAGGTGGAAAATGCATCTCAGTGAAATGCAGCAACTGAGTGATTTTAAAGTAAGGCCTATTATACAAAAACATGCTCAGAGACCAAGACAGATACTATCTTCACAGCACTCAAGTCTGACCACCGAGGCGGGTTGGTTGAATCATGTGTTCACATGACTCAGAATGAAACTTGGTAGAACTTTCAGCTCATTGGTCCAGAGAGAATCAAATTTATAACAGCATAATTTGTAAACTGTCAGAATCCTTAGAGTATGAATTTGTTCCCAATCTGCAGTGGAACAGCTGATACATACAAAATACATAATGAAGATTGATGCCCAGCTTTTTCTGTGGTTCCATGAAAAACAGATCCTTGCTGAGAAAACTTATATACAGTATTTATTGTAATATTTAGTTGGACCTATTCCAATCTTCTTAGGACATGACAAAAATCAGGGCAACTCTAAAACTGCCATTGAGCTTCCCTACCCAGGCATCCATCTTCAAATCCTTGGCATTTTTGCAGAAAGGTAGTTGGTACTGACATGCTTTGAATGAAATTTGTAAACAGAAGAAATATTCGTGGCTAAAATCTCTTCTGGGAATGGTATAAATTGGAATGCAAAGTATGCTGAGTAAGATTTCACAGGGCTATTTCCAAGGGGGGCAGGCTTGGAAGAACTGGGGCTGCCGTGGGTAGCAGAGTCAGAAACAAACAGAGAAGCGCCCCCAGAGATGATGACAATCTACTTGAGAGGGCCAACTTGGTGGCCTAGCCTAATTTCCCCTGGCACAAAGATAAGACTCAAAATTGGTAATAGTCCATTTTAAGATTATTTAAAAGGCAGCTGAATAAAAAGATTACTAGAGCAGAAAAATGCACCAAAGGTACCAGTGCTGGGAGCAAGAGGATTTAATTGGGAGTCAGCTGACTTATTTTCTTGTCCCAGCTCAGCCATTAATTAATTGGTCTTGTAAGCTTTAGCAAATCATTTAAAATGTCTGGGATTTGGTTTCCTCATCTGTATAATGAGAGGACAGGACAAGAATCTAGGACTTACTAGTTTGTACAAAATCAATATTGTGTTGAGGAAGATTCTCAGGCTGCTTGGAAACCCATTAGGAAAGGAGACGGTAATCAATTAGTAATGTCTGCCAGGACAAGGTGTGGTGGAAGAATGGCTGGAGAAGTGCACAGCCATTAGACTCAATCATCTTTAAGGGCACTTACAACTAGAACATTCTATCATTTATTCATTGAACACAACTAGCCAGAAGACCCATTGATAGGTTATTTCAACAAAACTACACCTTTAGGAAATATAAAGAGCTGAGTAACAAACAGAAAGAAAATTCTTTATTGTTAAAGCCTGTTAATTCAAAGAGGTAACAATGACTGTATCAAAGCAATGGATGTTCAATTAAAAAAAATAAACAATTTAAAAAAATGGTAAGTACTAGGTTACACAGATACACAGATAAAACTCCAAGATCATGATCAGAAGATGGCTTTGCATTTCACAGGCCTGAGGCAATATTAACTGTCACAGGTATAAGAGCTGTCATAGGTATAATAGCAAGTACTTCATTAAAGCCCCTATACTTGGCCTGTTACATCATTGTAAAATTCTAAACAGCTAGAGCAGCATTTTAAAACTGATGTAAGCTTTACATCGTAAATTTGAAAAGAAAATGCAATAAGAAATAGAGCGGGCAATGGACTGCCACATTTTTAATCAGTAGCATTGCCGCTGTTATTAATCTATTTCTCAAGTGCTATCAGTTAACAAAAGCTTAGTTAAAAATGTAGATTAATCAAACAACAAATCAGAAATGATTTAAAGTAATTTTAGGCCAGACAATTTACACATTCATAAAAAATACTTTAAAGTACTTTTTGATGAAGTTGTAAAAAAATAGAAGTATAGGGAAACCACACTGAAATGAATTCAAATGCATTTCTTTATGAGACTTAGCACTAAGTTATCTGACCATAGTGGATGGCCTGTCCTTGGATCAAGGGTATGTGAAACCCAGTGGCAAGAGAATATGTTAATGATAAATATCAATATCACTGACTTTTTCAAGGTAATAAAACCTGCTTAAGTCCATATGATAGTTTGAGCTTTACTTGAACACTGAGAATAAAATAAAATTGGTATTCAAAAAAATAAGCAAAATCTGTCTTCATAAATTCTTGGAAACCTAGATTACGCTAATATATTTTTTCTAATAAACATCACCAAATATCATTTTGTAATAGAATGAACAAAACTATAAACATTTAAGGTCTTTTTTTTTTCTTTTGGTCCCAGAATCCATCTTTAAGCATCTGAATGGGAAGAATATTTTTCTTACTTCCAAGCTAATCTTTTAAAACTCTGATTTTGGGTTTACTTTTAAATCTATTAAATACATATGTTGTTTGAGATTTTCTGGCTCTAGGGATAGTGTTAAGTTATTCTGACATATCTTTGGCCTTAAAATAGGTTGCTATTTGTAACACTGGAAACAATGGACTAAATTATTTACCCATTGAAACAAAATATTTTTTGAGCCAGGTACCATTCTAGGTGCTAGAGCAGTGAACAATACAGAAGTTTCTGTCTGCACAGTTTATATTCTAGCAGTTGAAGATAGCTAGTAAATAAGGAAGCAAATAAATAATTTCAGGTAGTGGTAGTTGACATGAAGAAAAAAATACCAGAGTGATAAGACAGAGAAAAATTAAGTGGAATCAGGCATTTGACTAGCTAGTCAGGGAAAGGAGAGCCAGCTTCATGAGGATGTGACACGTATGACTGCACAGAACCCCACACTTAGAAGAGCTGACACATGGTTTAATGCTCTGCTGTCACTTCCTGAAACTTTTAATAAGAGGCCTTGCACGTTCCTTTTACACTGAGCCCTATGTAGCCAGGTCTTGCAGAGTACGATTGTGTTTTTTTTAAAACATTTTATTCAAGCACGCAGTAAACATCAAACCTCCAGTGCTCCCCCACCCTCTGTGAATTCTTCTCATGTAGGCATGGGTCTACCGGAAGGAAGTTGTGTCTGCTGACGGCTCCGATGGTGAAGAATGACGACACAGTGGCCTCAAAGGTACAGAGAGTTTTGTATCTGACATCCTTAAAACCAAGACACAGGGTATTTTACTTCCAAAGTGAAGAGTGCGTGTTCCGCCCTAGCTGTCAATCCAGAAAGTATGCACTACGGAAGGATCCACGTGGATTCGGCACAGTTCTTCTCATACACGATCTCCCTTGAGTGAGGGGGGAGTCTAACTACAAAACGTGCCGTTTTCAAAGCACTCATTTAAAGCATTATTATTATTATTTCAAAGCATTATTTAAAGTGTGTAAGGATGAAAAGTAGAACTCTGCCACTTATCTTAAAAGAAAGCGCAAGTTCCAGGAGTTTTTGTTGTCTGACTAACAGAACATGCAAATTCAGGCAGTGAGGTCCTCAAGGAATGACATGCATCTTTCCCTGTTGTCTGCCCTGTGGTCCTGTATCTCCTAAGCACTTATTATATTTCCTTTAAAGATATAAGACACTTACTTTGCTTACAAATGCAATCCAAGTGTGAATAAATAAATGTATTATCTCTTAACACCCCCCTTCCATGTTCCTTTAAATAGAAAAATGTGCTAAATGTCCCTTCATATCCTGTTGGGCAACAGCTGTCCCACCTATGGTTTTAAAAACAGACTGTAACTCGATCTTCTGAAATCCTTTCTTGAACTGCATTCTGTTGAAGAAGTCCTGGGAAAGAAGTCCTATTGATATTGTTGGTAGTCTCCAAAAGGTGAGGACGGTAATTGGGCTGAAGGCAACTGGGAGGGGTTTTCAGCAAACTGAGGACCACTGGGAAATTGTGCAGAGGCAAATCTTGTCAACAAGATACCAGCTCCTTCAGTTAAAGCTAGGAGAATGCCACCCATCGCGGCTGACCCGACCATGGCCACTGGTCCATTTCTCCTGGCCAGGATGGCTCCTGTTAAGGCACCACTTGTGATGGAGTTCCAGGGGGTCTTCCTTCCCTCTGACCTGAACCATACTGGAGTCAATCATGGAAAGCTCCCCAAACTGCAAAGCTCCCTCCCAGCTGCGGAGCCCTGGTTTTAGCAGCTGTCAAACTCGTGTGCAGTCTGTGGTTTACTCCCACTGGAGAATTGCGAAAGCCTTTGATTGCTTGAAAGATACCACCACCTATAGTACCTATCGTAAAGGCCCCCCCCCCACAGTCATCCACAATTTGCCAGGGGCATGGCTCCCATGCATACTCCTCCATCTTGGCTCCGGCAGCCGAGAAGTAAGGTCTGAATGACAAAAAGGGGCTAGATCTATGCGACAACAGTGGAAGGACATTCTTTGAGAGGGAACAGCGATATTCTGTTGCTGCAAAACAGCAGGGTTTCTCAATCTTGACATATTTGAGAAACAGAAAGAAGACTAAGTCGATTGATGCATGGAAGTAAGAGAAATGCAGTGGTAGCAGATGAGGCCAGAGAAGTACTTAAGGGCCAGTTCATATAGTCTTGTAGGAGACTGGATTTTTATGTACGCACAAGGATAGTGTACCTGATGATAAGGTGTATGAAAAGAAAAATCCACCCACTGGCAGAGAGACACGAGAAAACGTGTCTGTTTTGGTGTAAACTGAGGTTGAAACACTATATATTATGTGCTTGTGTGTGTGTATGTCTTGTGAATATATATACACACATATCTATATACTATATATATTTAACTATCTTGAGCATTTATGTCCATAGGCCAAATATCATATCCGATTGAGGTTTCTTAGCGTACGATGAATAATCTAGGAATGTCCAATTAGAGGCGTTAACACAAAAATATGTCCTAGGACAGTTAACCCAGTAGAAGGGCAACTCAACCAGTGGAGTTAACCAAGATCATTACATATGAAAAGAGGCCTCACTGTCGTTATCTTCCATGGGCCCCCTGGGATACTAGGAAGACAGAAATTTCTAAATTTATTTGTAATAAATAAATTTGTTTGGAAAAGAGGAGGAATGTACCGCCACCCCACGGGCCCCCACCTAAAGTACAGGGCACAGGGCAACCACTCTAGGTGCCCTTTTACGGGACCAGCCTGCAGGCTGGTGACAGTCCTGCAGTATCTAACAGAAGCAAATGCAAAAACATCTCTGGAACGACAAGCTCTTAACTCAGGCTATACAGGGCTGCCACAGATAAAACTGTGCTGAAAATGAACTTACGTTACAATTACACAGAACACATAAGGAAACAGTCTACTGTGATCAATTGCCAGTAGATGATAACAGCAGACAACAACAAATAGAATCAGAGTTGCAAAAACTTTAGACTGTCAAACTATCACCTAGAAGCAAAAAATTAAGCATGATTCAATGATTTAAATGAGATATCTAAAATATGCAAAAATAAAACACTATAAAAATATTCAGATTTGAAAAAGAATCAAATATAACATCAAAAAAATATATATAGTCATAGAAAAAAACCCTTCATAGATGTGCTAATCAGCAGATTAGACCTCGTGAAGAAACTTAGAGAACTGGAGGAAGGATCTGAGAAAATTCCCCAGAACATGACACTAAGAAAGATGAGGTAAGAGACAGAGAGGGCAGAGGTCAACAGGCACGCCACTGGAATGCCAGAAAGACAGAAGCCGGAGAGCTTGAGGAGGGACAATATTAGAAGACACAGTGTCTGGGAGTTTTTCATAACTGATGAAAAACAACACTCTCCATATTTAGAAAGAACATTTATTCCTTAGCAGGATAAATAAAATTAAATTTGCATCAAGGGATGTCACTGTGAAACTACAGAATCCTAAAGAAAAGGACCAGAGCTTAAAGCATCCAAAGATGGCAAAGACCACTTCAAAAGGAAAGAACCCCCCTGGTGGCAGACCATTCAGAAGACCCTGGAATAATACTATGAAAGTACGGGGACAAAAAAGCGTCAGTCTAGATTTCTATGTCTAGGTTACCATGATTTAAGAGTGACAGAAAAATAAAGTAAATTTTCAGATAAAGCTTGGGAGACTCTACTACGAATACTCTTGCAGAAAAGCTTCTAAGGATACAGAATATGTATATTGCTTCTTACATATTCGTATATCTATGAACATGAGCTCAGAAAATAGAAAAAGATGAAACAAGAAATTATGAACAAAAAACTAGTGTGAGTGTGCATAAATGTAAACAAGCTGTGACTTGAAGAGACAGCTGGTTAGAATGGTGGGAAAAAACACCATATATGCTCTTGAGAAGACACATAAACATATGGATGCAGACAGTTGCAATATTTATGAAGAAAAAAGATATAACAAACAAATATTAACAAAAAGAAAACTGGTGAAACTACACAATAATAGACATAATGGATTTTAAGGCAAAGATAGTTATTAAGGATTAAGGGTACTTAATAATAAAGGGTTCATTTCATCACAAAAATATAATAGTTCTAATCTTGTAAATGCCTGATTGAATATACTTCAAGCTATGGAAGGCAACACTGCAGGATGTCAAAGAAAAACTGACAACTTCATAATCATAATGATAGAGTTTAACATTCATTCTCAGAAACTGTTAGATTAATAATAATAATAATCTGTCAAAACCAATTTATTTCCAAACTAATGTAACGCTTATTAAATAGCTTTAGTATTCCCTGATTCCTCTGCTCTTCGCTTATTCTGCCACTTGTGGTAATGCAAGATAAAATAAAGGTGATACAGATTGGGTAATTAACTAATTTACCCAAGAAATATTTACTACAGGACCTCGAGGCTCCAGGCACTGTTCTAGTCTATGGTGTCACAGCACTAACAGAAAAGGTGACTGCTCTCCTGGAGTTTACATTCTAGATGGGCACACAGAAAACTAACAGATAACCATATAAAACGTTAAATGTGTATATTTAGACATTAAATGTCAACATAGTAATATAAATACTAAAAAGAAAATTAAAGCAGAGTGAGTAGTGCAGGAGTTGGGTGCATAGTTTGTTACCTTACAGGGCTCTCAACTAAGCACCCGATGCTCAGGTGATGAGGGAGCAGAGAAGCAAGAGGGTGCTCCCTGCAGGTCTCTAAAGAGACAGCTGTCCAGGCAGGTAGGAAA
Organism: Equus caballus; assembly: GCF_041296265.1. Lineage (NCBI taxonomy): Eukaryota > Metazoa > Chordata > Mammalia > Perissodactyla > Equidae > Equus > Equus caballus. The sequence continues at coordinate 322,691 of NW_027221973.1, forward strand.
CCAAAGACGGAAGCCTGCTCCGCCTCTGCAAGAACAGCCAGAACTGAGGCTGCAGTGGAGGGAGCGAGGGAGACAGCGTTGGGAGGGCAGCTCAGAGAGGTGTGTGTCGGGGTGCTCAGAGGGTGCAGCACTTTCTAGGGTGCGGTTTTTATTCTAAGTGACATGGGAAGCCATTGCAGAGTGAATGGAAGAGCAGTGTGATCTGGCTTCCAGTTTTAAAGGGTCACTGTGGCTGTTCTGTGGAGAACACGGTGGTGGGGAGGGTGCGGGGGCCAGGGCTGAAGCAGGGAGCCGGGCAGGAGGCTTCTGTAGTAATCCAGGGGCAAGACAACAGTGGCCGAGACCAGGGCGCAAGCAGGAGAAGGGACAGGAGGAGAGGGATTCTGGGTCTATCGTGAAGATGGATAAAGGATGAGTCTTTCCAGGCAGCAGCAGCCACCCATGTTATACTCTCTCAGGTTCTTAATGCCTCGGATTTGTTTTTCTTTTCAGTGTCTCCACTCTCATAGGCTATTGGGTCTGAAACAACTGTATTTAAAAACTGATCAACTGCAACATGCTTTTAAAAAAAAAGCTTTGAAGAAGTTGTAAATACCGCTGAGAGCTCTCTTTGAAAATCCATTCCGCATAAATAACCTGCTCATTAAAAGGCAAAGGGAGTGAAGGGCGTTGGGGGGTGGCACCTCCTCAGTAACTCAGGCACCGAGGAAACTGGATCTGAGAGGGCAAGTCAGAGGCAAGGTCTTAGACAAATGGCAGAGAAAGAGGAGTTTCCTGGCCCTTTCTCCACTGTTTGCTGAACAGAAAAAGGAAAGATGGCTGAATGGTGGTTTTGGAGACACAGGCAGACAGCAGAAAGCTGTGCACAGAATCTGCCTAGTTCCACAGGTAACTGGACAAACCAGCAAGAGACAACTGAAGTCTAGTGTATTCATTAAACACTTGCCTCAGTAATAGCAGCTTTCCTGCAATTTTTACAGCCTTCTTTCTGATGCTGACTGCTGTATGAGAAAGCTTACAGTGACAAAATCTTAGCTACGGCAGAAGAGAGGATTTAAAAATCACAAAACCAATCAGTAGATGAATGTATAATACAGTTTCACAAGGGCTCCTGAGAATGAGATTTCACGAACTAAAAATTAAGAAAAAGACTGCTGACAAATTTACATTTCAGAATTGACTCGTCTGATCTTGCCTGGAACCTCTGAAGCTGAAAAATTAGACCAAAAGCTCTCAGTCTGCTTGCAAAGGGAATGAAGAACCAAACCTTTGCCCAACAAATTGTAAGGCGCTCTTAACGTGAATATCTAACTGATGGGCGGTGCCCGAGGAATCGCCCTTTTCCAGGATAAAATGGTGTTCTGTCCCTTTCTCCTAAATGCTACTGGATGCATTTTCCCCTGGACTCTAATTAGAAGCTACGCAGGATGCTGATTGCATTTATCATTACCTGCAAACTATAAAATGTCCATCAAAAGTCAGGTTCTCAGTTGTGAGCAAATCTAACCCAAGATAGACCTCGGTGCTACATAAGTGAAACTCCACTGTACTTGAAAAGATAGAACTTCCTCAAGCAAACGTCCTTATGGTTAAACAGACTCAGGAAAAAGATCTGAAAGTACTTCAGACAGTATACAAAGAGGTAATATTGCAAAATTTGAGAATTCTCTAAAGTGCTTAAATTTTGGGGGGAAACATAATTTAGTTGTTAGAAGTTTTGTCATGCAATGATGAAATCAAGTTATTTGAAAATAACTTTCTAGAAGTTAAAACTGCAAACAACCCAGATGGCCTTCAATGGGTGAACAGTTAAACAAACAATGGTACATCCAGTACCACGCAATACTAGTCAGCAGTAAAAAGGAACAAGCTATTGTTACGTCACCATGAATCTCCAGGGAATTATGCTGAGAAAAAAGCCAATCCCCAAAGGTTACACACTGTACAATCCATTTATTAAACATTCTTGAAATGATGAAATTATTGAAATGGAAAAGATATTAGTGGCTGTCAGCGGTTGAGGACAGGGGTGGAGAGGTTTGTGGGGAGGGGAGCAGGAGGAAAGTGGGTGTGGTTATAACAGAGCAATACCAGGGATCCTTGTGGTGATGGCATTGTATCTTGACTGTGCTGGTGGATACAAACCTACACATGTGACAGCACACACACGTGTGATAGAACACAAACTGGGGAAGTCGCTAAATAAGATCGGTGGACTGCAACAATGTCAGTATCCAGGTTGTGCTACTGTGGTATAGTCACATGCAAGATGTTATCATTGAGGGAAACTGGGCAAAGAGTACATGGGATCTCTTTCTATTATTTCTTAAAACTATATGTAAATCTAGAATTATTTAAAAGTAAAAAGTTTAATTTGAAAAAAGTAAAGAGTGGCTGGAAGACTTGATAAACATATCAGTTTGAGTACTGATTCACTGTCAAAGGTAAACTGATAAAGCTTTTCAGAATTTGGCTTTTAATAACAGTATCAGGAGAATCTTGCAGTGGCTAAGGGTGTCACCAAATGCTGCTTACTAAATGTAGAATTATTCTGCCCTTTGAAAATAGCTAGAAAAATACAGTTTTGTATGTTAGGGCAACTCTTAGAAGCCAAGTAATCCAGGAATTCAATCGCCTATTGATGTATAACATACATAACATAAACTCATTTTAAGTGTGTAAATCAATGAGTTTTGAGAATGTATAGACCGGTGTAACCACCATCACCACAAAGAAGATACTGAGCATTTCCATAGCTCCACAAAGTTCCCTCATGTCCAGTCCTAGTGAATAACTTATCTGCCTTTGGTCACTAGAGACTAGTTTTGCTTTTCGAGAATTTCATAGAAAGACAACTATACAGTACATATTGTTTGGTGTCTAGATTCTTCTGCCTAGCATAATGTTTTGAAATTCTACCAGGTTACTGGACATAGCAGTCATTCATTTTGATTATATCTGGGTGGTATTTAACTGTACAGATGTACCATAATCTGTTTATCCATTCACTTATTGAAGTAACATTTGGGGTAGTTTTCAGTTTTGTCAATTACGAATAAGGCTGATATGAACAAGAGCATATAAACCTTTGTTGGGCATGTTTTATTTCACTTGAGTGAATATGTAGTAGCTAAATTACTGGATTGCACAGAAAATTATGATAAACTTTATAAGAAACTTCCAAAATGATTTCCAAAGTGTTTGTACCAGTTTACACTCCCACCAGCAGCATGCTTCACAACCTCACCAACACTTAGTATTGTCCATCTTTTCCTTTTAGCTATTCTGGTGGGTGTGCTGTGTTATCACACTGTTTTAATTTTGATGAACTCCAACATATCATCTTTTTCTTTTTTCTTGTTTGTGCTTTTTGAATCCTATCTAAAAATTATCTGCCTCCTCTGAAGTCACAAAGATTTCCTCCTATGTCTTCTTATACAAGTTTTATGATTTTAGCTTTTAAATTTAGGTCTATGATCCATTTTAAATTATTTTTTGTTTATGGTGTGAGGTAAGGATTGAGGTCCATTTCCCCCTGATACTGACAGACAACTGTTCTAGCACTATTTGTTGAAAAGACTATCCTTTCCTCACTGAACCAACTTTCTATCTTTGTGGAAAATCGATTGGCCATACATGTATGGATCTATTTCTGGACTCTATTCTGTTTCATTCATGTATACATCTGTTCTACCAATTCTATGTTGTCTTGATTACTGTAACTTTATAGTAAGTTTTGAAATCGTTTAAGCCAAATCCTCTTGTTGTCCTTTTTCAAAAATGCTTTGGCCACTCCAGTTCTTTTGCATTTCCAAATAAATCTTAGAATGAACTTGCCATTTTTTACAGAATAGCCTGTTAGGATTTTAATTGGGATTATTTGAATGTATAAATCAATTTGGAGAAGACTGATAACTCAACAACATTGAGTCTTCTAATTCAAGAGCCTGGTATATTTCTCTAGTTAGTTCTTCTTCAATTTCATTCAGCAATATTTTGTAATGTTCAGTGTAGTCATCTTGATATTTCTTGTTAAATTTATCTTTAAGAATTTATATGTTTTGATGCTAGTATAATTAGCCTTGCTTTAAAACCATTTCATTTGCCAGTTGTTAATAAATAAAATCTATTTTTGTACATTGACATTTTTCTGAGATCTTGATAACTTCACTTATTTGTTCTAGTAGTTTTGTTTTTTTTGCTGGGGAGGATTCCCCATGAACTAACATTTGTTGCCAATCTTCCTCCTTTTGCTTGAGGAAGATTTGCCCTGAGCTAACATCCACGCCAATCTTCCTCTATTCTGTGTGTGGGTCACTGCCACAGCATGGCTGCCAACGAGCAGTGTAGGTCTGCACCCAGGAACTGGACCTGGGCTACTGAAGCAGGGTGTGCCAAACTTAACCACTAGGCCCTGGGGCTGGCCCCCGTTCTGGTAGCTTTTATGTAAAAATAACGTCAACTGAAAATAGAGTACATCTTCCTTTCCAACCTGTATGCCTTGTCTCGCCTTATTACACTGGCCAGGACCTCCAGTAAAATGTTGCACAGAAGTGGTAAACTGGACATGTTTACATTGTTACTAATCTTAGAGGGAAATATTCAGTTTTTCACCATTAAGTATGAAGCTGGTAGTAGGTTTTTCACAAATGTCCTTTAAAAGGTTGAGGACATTTCCCTCCAATCCTAGCCTTCTGAGAGGTTTTATCATAAATGGATGTCGAACTTCATCAAATTGTTTTTTCTGCATTTATTGAGATGGTATCCTTTATTCTTTACATACGATGAATTATATCAATTGGTTTCAAATGTTAAATCACCCTTGCATTCCTTTATATTGCTAGATTCAATTTGAGAATTTCTATGTGTATACATATAAGGAATATTGGGATGTTGGTCTGTAATTTTTCCCTTCTTGTAGTTTTTGTATGGTTTTGGTACCAAGATGATATCAGCCTTATGAGTTGGGAAGTTGTTCCTCCCACCTCCCCCAGCTATTTTCTAAAAGAGTTTATGTAGGATTAATATTATTTCTTCCTTAAATATCTGTTATTCACCAATAAAGCCATCTGGGTCTGGGGTTCTCTTTTTGGGGAGGTTATTAATTATAAACTTGATTTTAAAAATAGATATAAGAAGACTTAGGTTTTCTATTTTTTATGTGTCAGTTTTGGAAATTTGTGTCTTCAAAAATTTTGCTGGGGGCTAGCCTGGTGGCGCAGTCATTAGGTCCACACGTCTGCTTCAGTGGCCCAGGGTTCTCTGGTTCGGATCCCAGGTGTGGACCTATACACCGCTTGTCAGGCCATGCTGTGGCAGGCGTCCCCACATATAAAGTAGAGGAAGATGGGCCCGGATGTTAGCTCAGGGTTAGTCTTCCTCAGCAAAAAGAGGATTGGCAGCAGATGTTAGCTCAGGGCTAATCTTCCTCAAAAAAAAAATTTTGTTCATTTCATCTAAGTCCTCTCTCTTAATTCTAATAGTGGTGAGTTATGACGTCTTCTGTCTCTTTTTCCCCCCTTGATGAGTCTAGGCATAACTTAGTCAACTTTACTGACCTCTTAAAAAATAGCTTTCGATTTCACTTACTTTATTTACTGAGTTCCCATTTTCTATTTTATTGATTTCTGCTCTGTATTATTTCTTTTCTTCTACTTTGGGTTTTATTAGTTATTCATTTTCTAGCTTCATAATTGGAAGTTTAGATCATTGATGATTTTAGACTTTTCTTATTTTCTAATATAATTATTTTAAACTATACATTTGTCCTGAGCATTGCTTTATGCTGCAACACAACATTTTTTATATATTTTCACTGGGTTCAAAATATTTCCTAATTTATCTTTTGATTTCTTCTTTATACCATGGATTACTTGGAAGTGTGCTTGTTTAATTTCCAAATATTTGGGAATTTTTGCAAAAGCTTTTTTTTTTTTTTTTTTTTTTTTTTTTTTTACTGATTTCTAAGTTAATTTTATTGTGGTCAGAGAATGTACTTTGCATGAATTACAGGATATTTTTCAGACTTGTCTTATAGCCCAGAATACTGTAGATCTTAGTAATGTTCCATATTCATTTGAAAAAACTATGGATTCTGCTGTTGTTGGGTGGAATGTCCTGTAAATGTCCAGCTGGTTGACAGTATTGTTCAAGTCTTCTGTGTCTTTACTATTTTTATCTATTTGTTCTATCAATTACTGAGAGAGAGTAGTGAAAAACTCTCCAATTAATTGTGGATTCAGTTTTTGCTTTATGCATTTTTTGAAGCCCTACTATTACAGAAATATACATTTAAGATTCTTATGTCTTCTTGATGAACTGGCCCACTTGCAGCCTTCTTTGTCTAATATTAACAAAACCACTCCAGTTTTCATATGAGTAATGTTTGCATGGTATGTCTGTTTCTATCCCTTTACTTCTAACCCATATATGTCTTTATATTTAAATTACTGTCCCCTCCCCCAGACAGCAAATAGTTAAGTCTTGCTTTTTTAAATCCACTTGGGCAATTTCTGCTTTTTATTGGGAGTTTCTAGACCATTTACATTTAACGTAATTTATCAATATAGTTGGTTTAAATCTACTATCTGTTTCTTTTATATTTATCCCATCTGTCCTTTGTTACTCTTTCTCTTCTTTAAGATTTCTGTTGCCTTAATTGCATATATTTTCACAATCCATTTTATGTTATTTCTCCTGTTTGCTTCTTAACTACCATTTTTTGTTTTAATTTTTAGTCATTGATCTAGGCCAGCATTTATTTTGATATAACCTGTTCCTTTATTATACATTCAAATATATTGAAAAGACTACCAGTATAATTCATATACACATTTGATACTGATATATCCATAATGAACTTTCAACAACTGTAAATACATTGCCAGTTCTTTTCATCTAAACCCGCACTAACTCTCACCTCTTCTAGATTATTCTGAGGCAAATGACAGATAACATATTATTTCATCTGTAACTATTTCTGTATGTATCTCTGCAAGGACTTTTTAAAAATATGAAAACAATAGAATTTTTCCATTGAAAAAATTAACAATAATTTCTTGATAGCATTAAGGAGCCTGTCACTGTTCAGATTTCCCTGATTGTCTTTGAAAAAGATTTTTTTCACAATTTGTTTGAATCAAGATTTAAATAAGGTCATTCCTTGCAAATGTTTTTTTTTAACTGGGGGGGGGGGTGAAAAAGATTCAGTAAGATTTAAAAACACTGCTGCTGCCACTACCATCCCTGAATCCAAGTAGGCCTGCTGTTTGAGTTAAAATTTTAAATAATAATTAAAAAGATTTAATTTGCAATATTAATTAAACACAGCTCCTATACTACACACATTTTAAATTGGAGTTTCCATTTTACATTGAAGAATATCATTCTTGGGAATTCTCTGAAGCCTACAATGCCATATCTTAGGTAACACTCCATCTTTTGAAAGCTTCAATTTTGGACCATTTCCAATATGAGTGATTTCCTATTACTTCATCAATATTATATTGCCAAATTCTGTAAGGCCATAATAACATCTTCCAAGAGGAGGAAAACTGATCAGGAATACTCTCTTAAATTTTGCCTGCGCTGTTTTATTTATGACAATTAAGAGTTAAAGTGACTTAAAAATGTGAAGACTAGGGACTTCAAAAAATTAATCAACCATTCTGACGTAGATTCTATTTCTGGAGTTTTAATGACATTGCTTTACCTCCCAAGGAAATGAGCTACAGATGTAGAGACAGCAATTGATAGGTTATGAGGACTAAGCTAATCAAAGACATTTAATAAATTATTCATAATTCCCTCATTGGACCTTTTTTTTATTAGCCTAAACTTTTTAAAAATCAAAGGTAAATTGGAAAACTCTATTACTTCAGGAAAAACACAAGAGGGCTTGAGAGCTGATTTTATCATGTCAAATAACATACTGACTCTCTAAAGAAATTTAATTAAGATTCTGATAATATTAAGCATTGTCATAATTGTATAAGATTTAATGAAAATGAGTTGAACATTTTTACAAACTTAAGAATGAATGCGTTTGTACTTAAGTGCATGAGGATTATTAGCTTTGAAAAGTATCTCAGTATATGCTAGCCACAATGAAAGTCACTTCTTACATTTCCAGTCTGGGAAAAATAGTTAACTGTTATTTTAGTTAAATTATATCACGTCCGCCATTCTATAAAAGAGAGCCAAATGTCAAATAAATATAGCCAAAAAAGCTGCAGAAGTAGAATAACCTGTTCATGTTCATGTTTCAGAGTCCATTAGTGATATTATGGAGCCATAGATTTCTGAAATACTTTCCCTTCTGTTCTGAGCATTTTTTTTTAATTCCAGAAATTCAATTAGATATTCAAGTCTTATTTAATTATCTATACTGTAGACTCTACAGTGTTCGAAAAATCCTAACTGTAACATGAGGCCTACAATGCGTCTTAGACTGATACTGAACTGGTGTGAAACAGTTTCACAAGAATTTGCCTAGTTCTTTTTAATTTGTGTGAACTATGGGTTTGTTTCTTGGTTGGGTCCATGCTTTATTGTCATGCTTCTCAAATTACATATGTTCTGATGTGCCACAGGATAAAATAGCACATTTTCTAGGAATAAAAGTTTTCCTTTTCTCACTGAAGAAAAATCGATGGATAAGTAATAAAAATTGTAATCTTAAACTGAATATGGCTATATTTAGAATATAAAAGAAAATTCATATGCATTAAAAAAATAAAATACTGGATTAAAAGACAAACCTACCCTTTCATGGGTCTCTTTGGGCTCTGCTGCCAGAATCTCTATCCATTTGCCTTTATTTTACTTAGAGAAGTTGGCGAAAAGTAATGCTCTACTGAATTCACAAGAATTCTGAACATTACTATTTTTAAGAGTTTGAAAGAGTTTAATAAAAAGTGCTTAGAGGATCAGATGCTTTAAATTTGTTTTATATCTAATACACTAGGCATGCTTGATTGTTTATTTTATCTTGGGCTAGTATATTATTATTCCATTGTGGTTTGGCCCATTTCCAATTTCAGAATGCCTTGAGCCACAAATGTAGGTAGTGAGTGACTTTATCCTTCTCTTCTGAAAACGGCAGCACACACAGAAACATCTCATTCCATCTTTGACCTGGAAGATGAAAGAGGAATGAAGGGTATTGGGAGAACATTAAGTTCTCTGAACATCTCACTAAGGAGTGCTCAGCACAAACTCACAAGGGCTACAAAGTCTCTTTTTAAAGAATCAGACTAAATCACAACCAGACGGTTGTGTGTTGCTCATTTTGGGGGTGGTGTATGTGTGTGCTGGGGTGGGGTGCAGGAGGTCACCAGTCAAAGTTACACTGCTGCTACAAGTCACAGGTAGATCCACAGGATGATCAACTCCACTCCCGTGTCAATTAGGACAGGCTCTGTCAGCTTCTACTTGTGGATGATCTGCCACAGATTTAGGCTTCGGATCATTTATATTCTCTCAGCCACTCACATGACGCAGAAAACAGCGCCTTGTCTGAAATGAAACTGCTGCACTACAGGACATGAAACATTTATAGAAGCCAGTCGAGAAAAGCAACTGATGGCTGCTGAGGGGTTTAATGAAACAAAGATAGAGTGCCCTTCATCCGCATTCATAAAATAGTTATTTGTACACAGTAGATCAATAAAATTTAAGGCTACACATACTATTCTGTCCTCATCATTTAATATATTTGAAATACATGTTTTAAAAATATCAAAATCCACTGTATACAGATATTTAAAAATATATCCACTGTATTTCAATACTAAATCTCTAAGACAAACTCAAAGCAGTGAGTCTTCTCAGCACTCTGTCAATAATATATCTGGGGGAGTTCTGCTTACTTCAAAGGCAGCTCCTTGCCCAGCCAAGAAAGATCTACAAATGAGAAAGCTCCTCCAGACAAGGCTGACTATGTTCTCAGAGTGCTTCCTGAGCCAGCTCCAAGATATACATTCCTTGAACTTGTATAGGCTTGCCTTGCTTTATCTTCATTCTATTTCTCCAGTTTCTTCTCTTCCTTGTCCTTCCAATTTGGATAGCTTTATGATAGCATTTTCCAGCTCTTTGTCCTCTACCCATGCTTCCTAATCTATTTCGTGCATTCCTACGCCAAATTCCTCTTTTGAGCTTCCTTGGGTCACTCCTCTGACCCAAGTGACGTCCCTAGGTGTGTGATCCCCCTTCCTAGTTTTGCCAAATGAAGGGAACCAGAAGACATTATGCCAAAATAAGCCTTTTTGACATTTTGAGCTGAAGGCAATTAAGCAGTAGCAAATGCAGGAAAAGCTCTCTGCCCTCTCCCTATTTGCCTAAAAGCAGGATATAAATTTACAAAGGTGTCCCTTCTTCCCTCTCTAACAGGAAGGACAAAAGTTAATCACAGAGCAACTTTAGACCCTACCAGCCTGTAGATGGCACAGAGGAATCTACATAACGAACTTTACTAAACAGCCTTTATCTCCCACTCCTTTCTCATATATTTGCCTTCCTACAATATGCCACCTCTAGAGACTCAAGGTCCTTTTCCTTTGTCTTGTCATTTCTCTAAAAATGTATTGTTCTTTGTTTAAGATGCTATATAAGCCTGAATTCTAAGCCACCTCTTTGGGTTACTCCTCTCTGAGTTTCTCTCCCGTATATATGAGATATACATGCTAATAAACTTCTGTTTGTTTTTTCTTGTTAATTTTTCTTTTGTTACAGAGCACAGTCCAGAACCTAAGATGGGTAGGGGAAAAATTTCCTCCCCTACACTAACGTGGTTTCCCAGAACTTGCCTCCCTCCTGGCTTAGGGCAGACAGAAATAATGCCATAAAAATCCTCAGACTTAGCTGGGCAGCAGTACTAAACACATTTCCTGGTTTAATTGTAAAAGACATGAAATATTTCTGTGTACCTTCTTAATTTCTATTTAAAGGAGAAAAGTTGTTATAATAGATCAAAAATTATTTGCTAAAATGCTCACTGCTCCCAAGACATCAGGTATCTTATGAATCCATGAAGAACTTACAATGATAGCTCCGTTAACAGGGAAGAGGATGTTCTGGCCAAACATCCTTTGTTTACCTCTGATGTTCCTAAAAGTAGCTTCTGTGGCAGCGCCCAGGGCAAGGACATTTCTCCGCTTTATGATACCTTGGAAATTCTCTTTCAAGTGTGTCTCACTGTCCTAGTTGATCTCCCCCAAATTTTTACCAATACCAAGCTCTGCAATTCTATTTTGGGTTATAAGCAAAGTTATTAGTCACAGTTTGTTGAATAATTAAATAGGCATAATAAATGCAGATAAGACGTTTCATACACACTTTCCTCCAGATGAAAACTAGAGTTTGAATGCACAGATGTAGAAAAGCTTCAGACATTACTGAAATAGAAAACGTTGACTCAACACTGCTCTGCCCCTTTCCTTCGTCCCTTGATTCTCCTGAGCAGAATTCTGAATGCCTGTTTCCTAAGCCAAATAATTAAAAAGTAACAATAGGTCTATACAATCAAGTACTTCCTAAAAGCTCAATGTTAAAACAAATGAGATGATTTCCCATTGTCAATCGGTTTTCAGTCAACTAGCCTGCACTCACAGAAAACAAAACAGTATAGTTATATGAACAATAGTTTCCCATCCCCGAAGCTTCAGAAGTTTGATGGCTCGAATGCCTTAATAAATGCGTTTCCACGTATTACACATCAATCTCATTTTTAAGCTTTCAATGAAATCTTCATTAAGAATAAAAAACGTTACTGCAGCATTATTCACAAGAGCCAAGATATGGAAACAACCTGTGCCCATCCACAGACGAATGGATAAAGAAAACGTGGTATACATATGCAATGGAATATTATTCAACCATAAAAAGGAAATCTTCCCATTCGAGAGGACATGGATGAACCAGGAGAGCATAATGCTAAGTGAAATAAGTCAGATGCAGAATCACAAATGCTGTATGATCTCACTTATATGTGGAACCTAAAAAAGGCAAGCTCATAGAATGAGAAAGTGGGACGGCAGTTGCCAGTGGCAATATTGGTCAAAGGGCCAGACTTTCACTTAGAAGATGGATAAGATCTAGGGATTTAATGTCCAGCATGGTGAGTAGAGTTAATAGGATTGTATTACGTACTTGAAATCTGCCGAGAGTACATCTTAAAAGCTCTCAACACAAACACACACACAAAAGGTAACTGTGTGAGGTGCTGGACGTGTTAACTTGATTGTGGTAAGCATTTCACAATGTATACACACTGTACTAAATTACCATGTTGTACACCTTAAAAAATCATGTGGTACAACCTAAATATATACAATTTTTGTCAATCATACCTCAATGAAGCTGGAAAAGAGAATAAAGAATAATATACGATATATTTTCATGAACCTTAAAAGCTGAGAAGAAATTAATGATTTATAAATGGTTTTATAGTTTGGAAATTTTTTACCTCAGTTATGTCATAAAAAGTTCACGTAAGGCATTGTGATGGGGGAATTCCCTTATTTAAAAATATTTTTTAGGGTTGGAACACCCAATTTTGTAAACATTTACAATCCATGTTTTGTATCTGAAATACTCTGTCCCATAGTTTGCCATAAACTTTTATTCCTCAAGCCTTCCATTATTTGAAATTCCTAAAAGCCAGAGTTGACTTATAAAACTCATTCCATATTTGCACATTCTACGACATATTTTCACACGTTCTCTTGCAATGTCCTTGACCCTAAGCAGTGTACATGGTAAATACTTTTCTTTCTTTATGTATTTGTAAAAGGAACATTCATTTCTTTACAATAATTTTTAAGTAGGCTTGTATAAAGGTTGCTATCTATCTGTCCTAGATTATCAATCTTGAGGTAATGTCTGTGTCTTTTTAATACATTTTTAATAGCATGTAGCACAATATCAAATTCCAATGTTACAAAATGACTTTAGAAAAAACTCTTCATACTTCCAGCTACAAATACCTTACCAATGTGAATAAGATTTAAATTCTGTTATAAAATCCAACTATCAATAATTAAACATAAGAGTATTAACATTTATGGGTTTGTCCATACAGAATAGGTCTATATCCAATCTTTTCCCTGTAACTCATATATCAAATAAACAACAACAATAAGGAAAAATAAATTTTTATCTATTTTATTTTTTAGAGGGTTCCAGGGCACATGTGTCTCTGGAATCAAAATGAAGTTGGCAAATACTTGGAAATATTTATTTTAAAAATAAAATTCTTAGACGGAAAAAACAGCACTTGTCACAATAAAAGACCAGTCATGATACAGTGAAGGGCGTTATAATGAGCTCTTCCTAGAAATCATGGGGACAAAGTAATGTGTTCTGATAGTTTCCACTTGCCATTCGTGCATCATTTTGAAGCCATAGGGGTTCTGACTGATACCAGTTCATGAATGTCTATGCAAATTCCAAGTGATAAAACACGCAGTCATTGCTGTACAAACAGTAAGAACCTGTAAACCAAGATCATACATAATGGAAAAACTATTTTGTTTATTTTTTTAAAGCTGGCACTGAAACCATGAGAGTAGGAAGGACTTGAATACTAAATGATGTGTATTGAGGCAGCAGCTCTTTAATCTGAAAAACTGGGTTTAGTTCACACATGCAGTCTAGCGAGAAACTTTTTTTTTTTTTGGAGGAAGATTAGCCCTGAGCTAACATCTGCTGCCAATCCTCCTCTTTTTGCTGAGGAAGACTAGCCCTGAGCTAACATCCATGCCCATATTCCTCTACTTTATATGTGGGACGCATGCCACAGCATGGCTTTTGCCAAGCGGTGCCATGTCGGCACCCAGGATCCAAACCGGCGAACCCTGGGCAGCAGAAGCAGCACGTGCAAACTTAACCCCTGTGCCACCGGGCTGACCCCTAGCAAGAAACTTTCTGAGAGTATTTGGATTTCCTACGCTGTTCTTCTTTCTGTATCATAGCAAGATGATAATCTTCCTTTTATGTGTCTGTATTAAAAAATATATATTTTATAATTTTAATTATAATATAATAATGTATTTATATAAAATAGTTTATCATTTTTAAAATATTAATTTTTAAAAATAAATTTAAATACATACAAATATATTTTAAAATGCAGATGGTACCCCTCCACATCCCTTATATTAATAAATTTCAAATGCCCTGCCTTACCATCTACCTGTTCTTTTAAAAATTCTTCCTTTTTCTATCAGAATTTTAACTTCTAAACCCAAAGCCATTCACGTTAGCCCCGACTTAAAAGCCTTAACAGCTCCCTACCACCTAGAGCAGTGTTCCCCAAACTTAAGGCACTTGGTAACTCCTTTTGTGATTATTTACCATATTTTTCTTCTCCTTGTACTATTATTTGTTTAATAGTTTGAAAAAAATGAGCTTCCTTTTATAACTTAAATTAAAAAATTTTCTGCCATTTCCACAGTGGAATACAGTTCATCTTGCTTTACCAGTCAGAAGAGAATAGGTTATGCAGAGGTAACAACAGAGCCCCAAATCCCAGTCCACAAACTGAGTTAGTTTCTTGCTCACATTACAGGTCCATCTGAGGTCACTGGTGGGTCTGCTCCACATTTCTGTACTCTGTGACCATAGCTAAAGGAACATCTATTCTGGGACATTGCCAACTTTACTCCAAAGGGAAAAGAGGACACGGCAAATCCTTGCTCTTAAAGTCTCAGCTCGGAAGTGACACAGCTTGGTTCCACACTCATTTCCTTGGCCAGAGCAAGTCATGTGAACAGGACTGAATGGGCGAGGGAAATCTAATCTTTCCCCAGCGAGTGCAGCAGATAATTTGAACAATAATACAACCAAACACAGTTGCCAAGAACAGAAGATAGTTATAATAAAAATGGAATGAAAACACATTATCAATTTCTAGTTAGATAATGTTTCCTGCCAACTGTTAAAATCCTGATAGTGCCAACCAATTTTCTCCTTAATATATTTAGTATATCTGGAAGAGAACTATATCTCACTATGTCATATCCACATCTGGGTATCACATAAAGTCATTCACCTAAAATCTTTGCCAGTATGATTTCCACACCTATGAAAATGTACCTATAAAAATCAAATTAAATTCGGGGGCTGGCCCCGTGGCTGAGTGGTTAAGTTCGCGCGCTCTGCTGCAGGCGGCCCAGTGTCTCGTTGGTTCGAATCCTGGGAGCAGACATGGCACTGCTCATCAAACCACACTGAGGCAGCGTCCCACATGCCACAACTAGAAGGACCCACAACGAAGAATATACAACTATGTACTGGGGGGCTTTGGGGAGAAAAAGGAAAGAAATAAAATCTTAAAAAAAAAAAATCAAATGAAATTCCTAAATAAGGCTCTCTGACACTGATCCAAACTCACATTTCCAGGATCAACTCCAGTCTTGCATTTTCCTTCCTCTTGTCCCTATTGCTCCCTATGTCCCCTCTTTGACAAATCCCAAGCTCCCCAGACTTCAGCTCTGCAGTACCAGATCCTCGTTGCTAAGTTGCAGCAATATTTGATGAACCAAGACTCGCCATTGTTATTTGATATTCATCAAACACATGCAATTCTAGTCTCAGCCTTTATCATTATACTAAAAGTCTTACAGTGTTCTTTAGTGAGAAATAACTCACAGACTACTTTTCAGATGAAGTATGAACTGAAGAATAGTTTAAAAAATGTAAAAGGGACTAACTAAAAATGTAAGGTTTTGGCCTAAAATGAAGGGTAGTCAAATATATTATGAGTGTTACTACTTGGATAAAACTGTTAAAATGTGTTTATTATTATAATTAAATGTCAGCTAAGAAACTGGACAATGAACATGGAGGAGGCAGAGAAATTATTCATAAATATTTTGCTTTTCTTATTTGTATACTTTGCATCATAAATAGCATCAGATTTCACAAGAGACAATCTCTAAATCCAAGAAAGTCTAAGTTTCTGCACGTGAAAAAAGAAGACCCCAGCGGGATGTGGTCTCTGAAATTATTTATGTATAGATGAAACTTACAAATGCAAAGCACACAGCTACAGATCTTAAAGGGGGTAATCTAGCATAATGACTTCTATTCCGGCAAAAACACAAAGGAAAGTTTAGTTCAAAAAGCAAAATGGATTAAAATATTTTATATTAGATTCTCTCTCTACTTCTCTCTCTCTATAAAATGTATGCTGGCAAAATTAATTTTAAACTATACTTTATTTTAAGTCCCCAATATAAATAACTGATAACAACAGCAATCCTGTATATGAATACATTAAGACACTGATATAGTTTGTTAATGATAAATTTCTTTTTCTAAACACCAACTGATGCATATCTTTAAAAATTAAATTAAAAAAAGAGAGGTGATGAAGGAAAATTCCTGTTTTTGCTATTTGGCCTAATTTCATAATACACCTCACACTGTCACTACAGATATATTGCTTCCCTGATATCCCAGTGAATGTTTTGAGGAAATGTGCTGAATATTCCTTTCAATAATTTTTAAAAAGTATTTGTCATGTAGTATGACTACAAGCAATATGTAGTATGCATTCCTAAGTAGATGGTTAAGTTTTATTTTTTAAACTTTTTCAGTGTTTTAATCAGTACCAAGTAAACATTTAACATTGTTAATTAAAATCGTTATCACTCTCATTTTTCTTTTAGAGGTTTCCTTTCCTGGAAATAAGTATGAATGCAGGAGATAAAACTAAAATGAAATGATAGGAACACCACATCCTCTCATTTGGAACTGTGGTACTTTCAAACTCCTATATATAAATTTTCCACTGATGGCAGCCTTTTCCATTTCTCATTAAACAATTATTGATTGAATGCTTGATATGTACAAGGCATCAAGGGATTAAAAATAGTGCAGGATACAGACACCGGTATCTATAATCCAGAAGAGAAGATACATCCAAACCCAAATTACTAGCATGTAAGACAGTATAATTATCATATAAATTATATAAGGAAGTGCTAGAGGACAGTAGGGGATATAATCAGCATTGTGTTCTGGGGCCAACCAGAGACTGTAAGGAAAAAGTGACACCTGATCTGGGCAAAAAATAATGGTTAAAAGTCAGGCAGAGATCACAAAGAGGGAGAAGGAGGGTAAATTCTAGGCAGAAAGGACAGCCTGTGGAAAGGCATCCAGGCAGGAAATCATAATGGATATGGGATATTTCTCATAAGGGGTTTAGATTGACTAGAATTCCGTGTGGGAGAGGGGTGGGATGCGGGGAAAAAAGGCTGGTTGTTGTATCAGAGTGCAGCTTTCAGAAAAACTTCTCTGCTGAATGAACACAATAAACCAGGCATTCAGTGCGAGTTAGAACAATGAATTGCCAAATAGGGAATTTATCTAGCTATTTTAGTGTGTATAATTACAGGGCGAAAATGATGTATTATAGGAAGCAAATACTGAATCAGCACATTAAGAAAGTATCCATCATTAGCAATACTTTTCAAGAGTCAGGGTGTTTAAATTTCCAGAATAGATTATTCATGGTTTTGTATGTAGAGAGAGTCAGGAGATATGGAGGTGGATGCACAGACACAGATAAATAAATAGAAAGTATCCTAATGCACTTATCTGTTAGGAAGTGCTTATTCTAATCTAGAAAATGTGTTACTGACAAATCTAAGAAAAAAATAAAAATTAGTAAACGATATTACTACTTACATTTGCACAGGGCATTCTAATTTGACAAGTGTCTTCAGATAGACCCTTATTTAATCTTCATAAAAACCAGACTGTTAAACAGCAATTATATGACTCCCATTTTACTCAGAGAGGCCCAGCCTGTCCAAGGGCCACTTATGAGGTAAATGATAAAAGCTCAAATTTGAAACTGTCTGACTCTAAAATGTGCATCTTTCCACTACCCAAATGTTGTTCCCCTAAAAATGGTGGACTTACTGGCTTTTTAACTTCGAGAAAGTCATTCAGACCCTCTAAGCATCACTGTTCTTCTGTCTAATGGGAATAAAAATCTCACTTCACAGAGGTGTCCAATTGGTTTTGGAAAATTATATTTTTTCTAGAAAACTGTTTTACCTGTTTTCAAATGCATTGGACAATTTTATTCGTAGTGTTCTCTTATGAGGTTTAAAATCTTTACTATCTATTATGTGCCCTTTTGTCATTCTAAATACTGTTTATCTGTGCCTTCTTTCTCTTCTTAACCAGTATTACCAGAGGTTTCTTCATTACATTGATCTCTAAGAAACAACTTACTTTTGTTTTTTGATCCTTTAGTATTTCTTTGCTTTGCCTTATTTTTTTTCTCTTATCTTTTAATTTCAATCATCTGCTCACTCTACAGGCTAACTCTGTTCTAGTTCTAACTTCCTGTGGATCTTTTCAGTTGCTAATTTTAATGTCCTATTTTTCAGTAAGATTTCTTCTTCCCCCTTTAATTAATTTGAAGTATTTTTTTAACCTCCCAAACTAAAGTAGAAGTGGTGATAAATATCTTTCTATTGCTTGCAGTGTTATTGCATTTTGGTTAGAAAATATGTTTTGCGTAATATTGGTTATCTAGATTTACTTAAAATTTACTGAAATATATATACATTTATAAAAATTTATTGAATTTGGGGCTGGCCCCGTGGCCGAGTGGTTAAGTTCGTGCGCTCCGCTGCAGGCGGCCCAGTGTTTTGTTGGTTTGAATCCTGGGCGCAGACATGGCACTGCTCATCAAACCACGCTGAGGCAGCGTCCCACATGCCACAACTAGAAGGACCCAGAACAAACAATATACAACTATGTACCAGGGGGCTTTGGGGAGAAAAAAGGAAAAAAATAAAATCTTAAAAAAAAAATTTCTTGAATTTATTGTTCTTGAATATGGTAAATTGTCATAAGTGCTCTATGTCTGCCTGAAAAGAATGAAATTCTCTATGTGTTAGGTTGATTATTTAACTCTTACACCAAGCTTGTTATTAAGTTTTCCCAATTCTCTAATCTGTTATTTTTTTTGTCTTCTTGATTTAGCACTTATCTAATTTTTTTCACTCCTTTATTTCCAACCTTTCTATGATTGTCTCTCGTAAATAGCATACAACTGCATTAAAAAAAATCCAGTTTGAGGATCTTTATTAGGTATGTTTAATTGGTTTATCTTTACTATAATAACAAGCATATATTTATACTTAATTTTGCTGGGTTTTTTGGTGATTCCTCCTAACCATGTTTCTTTTCCCCTGTAAATTCCCTCTTTTCCTGTTTTATTCGTTTGATTGATTCTCTTGGTTTTTTCCCCCTCTATTAGTACATATTTTTAAGAAATGACACTCATATTTTTAACATGTATATTTAGCAAGTTTCAAAACTAATTATAGTCTCCATTTGTTTCTGAAAAAAAACAAAGGAATATAGAGGGCTTTTTTCTAGAAGTTCCCATACCACCTTCTATGTTATTTATCTTTTATTTTATGTTATTTTAGTTTTCCAAGGTTTTTTTTTTAATTTACTTAAGTATATACTTAGGTATATACATGTACGGATACTTACATACACATATACACATACAATGCACAACTCATGAGTGTACAGCTTTCAATATAATTGAAACAATTATACTACCTTCTTTATTTCTTTTACACATATTATTTAAAAATCTCTTTCAAAATTTTATTTGTAATACAAGGTTCTTTAGGTATTCATTTTTCCATTTGTCATACTTGGTGGCTTTCTTTCCTTCATTAATTGATGTAGTCTGTAATTTTTGACTGTCATCTCATATTTACTGAGTTGCTTTCCAAGCAAGTCTCATGTGTCCTGGGTTCTGACAACGGCATGTTTATGTTTGAAGTGGCTCTGTGGATATCTCCAGTTTGGGACCCACTTTTTCTCAGTGTTCATGTTTTTCAACACGTTCATGCTTCACAAAGGCAGTGTGAAATTAGAACCCGTGCTTCCCCATAGTGAAGGCTCCTGGTTCTGCTTTCTCATGTGTGACACTGCTTCTATTCAGGGCCCCAAGTGGGCAGCAGAACTTAGCAGCTTGCCCAGTCCAGCCCAGCCCAGTTTTTCTTGCCCCTATTTCAGAGCCTAAATAGCACTTCACAGTTCCAGAGGCAAGGCTGGGAGCTTTATCTCTCAGCAACTAAAACACTAACTTCTCACCCTGAAGCCCTGCTTCGCTTCTGATATTCCCATGGGCTGTTGGGTCTCTATATGGGCTTGCTGCTCTCCCTCTCATTTGTGGCAGCTGGGGATTTCTCTCCAGTTCAGCTGTGCATTAAACCAGTGTTCGCACGTGTGTGGGATGCGTGTGGGAGGGGCAGGGGGTGATGGGCAAGAGGAGGTTTTCCCTCAGCTTGGTGCACTGTATTTTCTAGAAGTATGCTAAATGATTTTTAAATGGGCTTTCCTTTTTTATTTTTAATTGTGGTAAACTACACATAACATAAAATTTACCATCTTAACCACTTTAAATGTTAACCATTTTTAATTGTACAGTTCAGGAGTGTTAAATATATTCACACTGTTGTGCAAACAATTTTCAAAACTAGTTTCATTTTGCAAAACTGAAACTCCATATCTGTTAAACAACAACTCCCTTTTCCCCCTTTCCCCCGACCCGTGGCAACCAACACTCTTCTTTCTGTCTCTATAATATGACTGCTCTAGGTATCTCATATTAGTGGAGTCATACGACATTTGTCTTTTTGTGACTGGCTCATTTCACTTAACATTACGTCTTCAAGGTTTATCCATGCTGTAGTATGTACCAGAATTTCTTTCCTTTAAGTCTGAATAATCCATCATTGTATATATCTACCATATTTTGTTTATCCACCCATTTGTCAATTGATACTTGGCTCGCTTCCATCTTTTGGCTATTGTGAATAATGTTGCTACAAACATGGGTTTCAAATACCTCTTCAAGATGTTGTTTTCAATTCTTTTGGATATACCAAAAATGTAATTGTTAGATGATATGTATTCTTTTTTAAAATTCTGTGAAACCACTGTACTGTTTTCCATAGTGGCTGCATCACTTTACATTCCTATCAACAGTGCACATTGTTTCCACTTTCTCCACCTCCTCCACAACAATTGTTTTTTTGATAGTAGCCATCCTAATGGATATGAAGTGGCATCTCATTGTAGTTTTGATTTGCATTTCCCTAGTGATTAGTAACATAGAGCAGTTTTTCATGTGTTTACTGGCCATTTGCAGATAGATCTTCTTTGGAGAACTAAATGATTTTTTAAAAATATTTTTTATTGAAATTTACCAACATATAGAAAGGCATGCTCATTGACTCAAAGTTTTGTTTCCAGTAAATTATGGTTGATTATACAAACGGTTTTCCTTAGTTGAGACAATTCAGAGTTCATCAAAATCATCATATGAAGTCCATCATCAATGGTATTACCATTCCATCCCGTGTCCCTTCGGGAAATAGCTACAGTTAGAGATCAGGATATATGGCCATGAACTGCCTCAGTACTGGCCCCTGAAATATCTATAAATAGTATATCTCAGATGTGAATCCAAGTAATGGTAGATTTTGCCCTGAGAATTCCATTCGAGGTAATCGTATAAAACCTATCAATCAACCAACAAACAAAAATACAGTGAATGCTATTTTACCTACAAATAGAAAATCTGTTGTAGGACTTTTTCATGGTGAACATATCCTGTCTTTTTTGCATTCTTTCTATCACAGATTGAGGCACCAAACCGCAGTGGCCAAGCTGAGGTGAGAGCTGCTGCTCTGCACAGAGAACAGTGACACTCGCCTCTCACCAGCCCCGAGGCCCACGCCCCCAGGTACCTCTCCCAGATGGAATCATCTTCGCAGGCGCCCCGGTCGTCCGTGTCCGGCGAGCAGGAAGAGCGGGAGCTGAAGGACGGCCTCCTCAGGCTAGCGGCCGTGGCTGTGCACGGCCCGGGCTGCTGTGCCCAGCGGGGACACGGAGCGGCGTCCACGGACGCCGGGGGAACGGACAAGCCAGGCCCGGGAGAGAGCAGCACAGCGCGGCCGGACTCCGCCGGGCTCGGCTCTGGGCAGGCAGGCGCGGCTCGCCGACGCCTCCCACGCCTCCCAGGACGGCGGCCCAGCAGCCGCGCGCTCCTCTCCTTGCGCGCGCGCGCCCGCGCCGCCGCCCAGACGCTGCCCGGCCGCTTCCCCGCCCCCCCTCCGGCGGTGGACTGCGGACAGCGACAGGGACAGGGACACCCTCCTGGGAGAACTCCTCGGGCCCCGCCCACACGCTGCTTAGGACCTCCGCGGAGCGGCAAGGTGCGCTGACAGGGACGCAGGGTCCCCGCTACGCTCTCTCTCGGGGAACTGCGGCCTCCTCGGGTTTGACTTGAATGTCACACCCGAAACCACGCAATGCCTACAAGAAAACATAGGCAGTATGCTCTTTGACATCAGTCTTAGCAGCCTATTTTCAAGTACCACGTCTGACTGGGCAATGCAAACAAAACACAAAAGGAACAAATGGGACGGCATCAAAGTAAAAGAAATCTTCTGCACGGCAAAGGAAACCATCCACAAAACCAAAACACAACCTAACAACCGGGAGAACATACTTGCAAACCATAAATCGGATAAGGGGTTTATATCCAAAATACAGACAGAACTCACACAGCTCAACAACAACAAAAATCAACAACCCACATAAGAAGACGGGCTAAAGATCTGAGCAGTGATCTCTCCAAAGAAGACATACGGATGGCCAACCGGCCTATGGAAAGGGGCTCCACGTCTTTAGCCATCAGAGAAAGGCAAATCAAAACTACAAGGAGAGGTCACCTTACTCTGCTCAGAATGGCTCTAATTAACGAGACAAGACACAGTGTGGGAGAGGATGTGGAGAGAAGGGAACTCTCCTACACTGCTGGTGGGAGTGCAGACTGGTGCAGCCACTATGGAAAGCAGTATGGAGTAGCCTCGGAAAACTAAGAATACATCTACCATATATATGATCCAACGAGCCCACTGCTGGGTATTCATCCAAAGAACTTGAAAACACCAATGCAGAAAGACACATGCACCCCTAGGTTCACTGCAGCATTATTCACAACAGCCAAAACTTGGAAGCAACCTAGGTGCCCATCAAGGGAAGAACGGATAAAGAAGACGTGGTATGTATACACAATGGAATGCTACTCGGCCCTAAGAACTGATGAGATCCGGCCATTTGTGACAACGTGGATGGACCTTGAGGGGCAGCCACCCCTTGGACCCTGTTTGTTAGTACCATTGGAAATTTCTCCTGAGTCCCTACTCAAAAAGGAAGTGGGTGGGGGGTAGAATAAGAAGGCCATATATTTGAAGGAAATAGGAGAAAATATTTCATTGTGAAAGTAATAAATGTTCCTTTTCAGAAGTCATGTGTATGTTGACAGTCTATGTCTTAAGGTACCATAATGAAACAACGTACACCTCATCTTCTCCCTCTTTTATCTGAGCATTAGGTTAAAATTCATGAAATTCCTAAGCTTAAAAAAACACACAAAAATCAGAAGGAAAGTTTTGGAGGTCATGGATGTGTTCAGCACTTGGTTGTGGGGATGATATGATGGGTGTATGCATATGTCCAAACTAATCAATACACATATAGAAAACGTGTGCATTTTTTGTCTATTACTCATACCTCAACAGAGCTAAAAATTCAAATAAATTCCTAAGTTTACTTTTTGAGGGTATATAAAAGTCAAAATTTCTAATAAAATTCAGATTCTTAATTTCTGAACATAAATAGCATTCCTGCTTTGATGGGTGACCCCACGACTCTCAAAAAAATTAAGAGCAATTGCTACTGTCAATCTCAGTGGAAGTTATTTTCAACACCTCACCCCCTCCTTTACACCTCATTATTTAAAAACCAAGGAAATAGTCTTCAGCTTTTAAAATGAAGGAGTAAATGAGTCAGCTTGACATTATACTTTATTCAAGATTTAATGTTAAGTAAAGGAAATAGCTGAGCATGAGCAGAATCCCTTCCATAACTCATCTTTTCTCCTATGCTGATAATAAAAATGACACTCTACTTAAACATAGTTTGCATGATATATTCTCAAGTAAATATACTTAACTGCTGGACATTTTATTTTGAGATTCTTATTCAATTTCTTCATATTTATCTATAAAACTTATTTGGCATCTTTCATCTTTTTACCATTTTCATCTTTTTAACTTTCGAAGGTTTAACTTTCCAAGAAACGATTTTTTAATGACGAGCTAACTGATGAATTTGTGCACCGACTGTTTTTTTTGAGACTGAATATACAAATGGACAAAGGCCAGATCACATATGACAGTATAACTCTGACCCCCAACGTGGGAAGCAAACATCCCAAGAAGCCAAATCACAGCCCCTGCAGCATTCAGCACAGAACAGTCAGCACTTGGTCAGTAACTGCCAGTTTCCAAAACTCTCGTTCTGCTTTCAACACAGGACTGCCAGAGAAAGTCACATATGCTCCCTAAACCAGCACATAGGATGCCTGCCTTCTACTTAGTGAGCTCCAGCTTCCCCGTGTCAACAACTTCCAATCAGGCCACCCCTCCCCCACTCCCCTGACCTCTGCCACCCTCTCCCCTCCCTTTCCCTTCTCTCCTCTTCTTGTGCATGCAACAATCCTCTCCTGTCGCATTACAGTCTCTGCAGTATTTTTAACGTGTGATAGAGCAGCTCCTCCCTCAGAGTTCTTCCTGGTCCATATTTTCCTAGCTTAGCTTATGCGTTTATTTTTTCCATGTAGGATCATTTATCTAACTCAACATAAAAGCTCGTTAAAATTTTTATTGGCATTGTATTCAATTTATAAAGTAATGGGACTGACCATTTAATGAAACTTCCTAACTTAAAACATAGACTGACTTTCCATTTGCCAACTATTTTTAATTGAAATTTATAGTGTGATCGTTGTAGATTCTACACTGCTGTAAGGAATAACTCCAAAAGTTCCGGTGTACACTTTACCCAGTTCCTTACAATGATAACATTCTGCAAAACTATAGGACGATACCACAGCCAGCTTGTTGGCATTGATGCAATCCACTATCTTATTCAGATTTCTCCAGTTTTACTTGTACTAATTTGTTCCTGTGTATTTAGTTCTGTACAATTTTATCAGATGTGCAAGTTTCTGTATCCATCACAGCTAAAATAATGATCAGTTTTATCACTACAAGGTATTCTTGTATTGCCTATTAAAAAATCAATGGATGTTATTTTTTAGAGCAGTTTTACGTTTACAGCAAAATTTAATGAAATACACAGTGTTCTCATATAGTCCTTGCCGCCACATGTGCATAACCTTTCTGTTGTCAATATCCCTCATCAGAGTAGTATACTTTTCACAATTGATGAACATACATAGGCACATCATTATCACTCAAAGTCCATAATTTACATTAAGGTTCACTCTTGGTGTCAGAGATCACTAGGGTATAACTCTGTGGTCCATTTCTGGATTCTCTACTCTGTTCCATTGATTTATGTAGCTGTCCTACAATGAAAATGATGATGCTGTGATTACAGTATGTACAAGGCAATACTAAATATTGTTAAAGTGTTTACTGCCGCATTATTCTTCCTGTCATGATTGTTTTAGCTACTCTCAGCTATGTGCCTTTCTATATAAATTTTAGAAAAAGGTGTCTCTGTCTACAAACTGTGGTGGAATTTTTATTAGAATAATATTAGACCTATAGATCAATTTGGGGATAATTGAGACCTGTACTCATTATTCTATCCAGTAACATGGTGAGGACTGCAGAATTCTCAGCACATAACAACTCCTTCCAAACCCCCACACCAGGAGGAGACTCAACCAGACTCTGGCATGGCTTCTAGCTGCATGAGTCTG
The DNA here is from genome assembly GCF_041296265.1 of Equus caballus. NCBI lineage: Eukaryota > Metazoa > Chordata > Mammalia > Perissodactyla > Equidae > Equus > Equus caballus. The sequence continues at coordinate 348,543 of NW_027221973.1, forward strand.
TGTAACCGGAATGACTCCAGCCCACCATTAAAATGCCTTCCTGAGAGCTCAAAGCTGACAGAAAAATTTGCTATTTATTTTAGTCAACACCCAATTATAGGCCTCTGATCCCCCTTCTTAGAGTATTTACTAAAGAGGGCTTACAACTGTAGATATGTATCTCTCACAATTCTCTAAAGGACCTAAGAGCCACTCCTTTGAAATACGATCATTAAGACAGATAGAGCCTCTTTTTCTCAACTTCTGAGTGAGGATAGAATCCTAACTTTGATAACTGCAAAGTAACGAACACGGTGGGTCTAATCACAGTTACGGTAACCAACCTTTGTCCTTTTTCACTTCTTTGACTCCACTGAGCCCCTGAACCCTGCTCCTTCATTCCCTCTTTAAAATTCTAGATTCACCTCCGTACAAATCTGAGCGCAGCTCAGCTTCTGTCAGCTGTTACTGAATAAAATCTGCTTTCACCACTTTAACTAATTTCTGCTGCATTTGTCTTTGACAATAGTAAGGCTCTCAATTTATTTGCATCTTCTTTAATCACTGTAATCGGTATTTTATAATTTTCAGCATCAGATCCTGTACACATGTTCTTGAATTTATGCCTGAATATTTCATGTTCTTCAGAGTGCTTTTAAATAATACAGCATTTTCAAGTTTATCATCTGCAGGTTCATCATTAGTTGTAGAAATAAAATTGTCTTTTGTGTGTTGATCTTGTACTTTGTACTTGGTGAACTTTTTGTACTCACGTATTAGTTCTGATTTTTTTTTTTTTTTTTGTAGATTCCCAGAGTTTTTTTACACAGACAACAATGAAACTAGGAATGGTTACATTTTTTCCTTTCTAAACTCTATGGCTTTTATTTCCTTTACTTCTGTTATTGCCAGAAGCTTCAGTATTTTGTTGAATAAGAGTAGTGAAAGTGGTATTCCTTTTCTTGTTCCTTATTGTGGGGAGAATCATTTAGTCTTTCCCTGTTAAGCATGAAGTCAACTGTGCATTTTCTGTAGATGACCTTCAACAAGTGAAAGTAGTTTCCATCTATTTCAAACTTGCTAGAAAATTTTATGACAAACAGGAGTTGGATTGTATCAAATGTTTTCTCTACATCTCTTGCTTATTAACAAGTCTTGCCCTTAAACAAATAGACAGCCAGTTATTTCTCTGGCAAAAATTGGTTTATCTGGGATTAGCAAAGAATAGCCATTTGGAGTGTGCAACCATGGCAAGCCATGCAGGAGCACCCAGCAAGGAAGAGAGGAGAAGCTCTTTTATCTCAGAGTGGGGAAAACTGTGGGGGCTATTGGACACAGTCTTGAGGGCAGTGGCTTTTCATCGGCAGAGTTGTGACAGTCTCTCCTTGGGTTAGTTTCTGACTGGTCAGGAAGAGAAAGTCTTTATTCTTCCTGTTGCACTGCGCCTTTGACATAGGGCATGAGAACTCCCTCTATTAGCCTTCCAACACTATTTCAACTACGTTTCCGTTTATTAACTTTCACATGTCCCCATTTTGATTGCGATCTTTCTCTGAAAGCACTGTTGATCTGCAGTCAGATTTTTCCACTTTCAGTAGCCTCTCGTCCCTCGATGCCAGGAAGGAGCGTCTCTGGGAGTCATGTCCCAGGTTGGAGGAAAAACACACAGATTGGAAACCTATTGTGGCCACATTTGAGGAACACGGAGTGAGAGGAGGGAGAACTCTCTGGCACTTTTTACCTGAAGTTTGCACGCTATCAAGATCAGAGGCATTGGAGATGATCTGAAGTGTCATGTCATCCTCAAAGGTTTGGCAGACAAACTTCCAACAGACCTGGTCCAGACACCTTGGAAACCTTCGCATCAGATACTGTCTGCTTCCATTTGGAGAAATCTTTAAGTCACCAAATGATGTGCAGTCCCCCCAAGAGTTTGTGCTTTCTTCAGGTGTGTCGCATGAATCCAAGTCTTGAGTTTTGTGGCAAAAAGCTTGGCTAGCAGCGCCCGATTGAGGAAAATACTATCATCTTGGTTGAGTTTTGTTAGTTTGAAATTTTTGGTAAGTTGTTCCTTGTTTTCAAGTTGTTAAATTATGAGAATGGAACTGCTCATATTATTTTCAATGGCTGAAGAACCTGCAGTGATCTATCCCTCTAGTGTGTCTCAGGCCTTTGAGGGTGAAGAGGCTTCCCCAAAGCTTCTTGAGGCAGAACGCTGTTTGCTGTTGGCCCCTAACAGCTTGAGTGCATCTGGGTTGGGGAGGAGACAGAGACTTCCAAGAACAAGTTGTTTCTTCTTGAAGGAATGCTGAAGATGCCCAAAGTATGGTACTTTGACATACAAATTATTTCGAGGCAAAAGCAATCGAGAGCCAGCAGATGCAGGAAAAACTCTTGATCTCCACCTTGACTGCTTTAAATGAAGGATAGACTTCCTCTTTGGAAAGGAAATTTATGTTTCTAAAGGAAATTTCCATTAGTAAAAGCATCTGCACCAGAAAGAGAATGACTCTTAGAGAATTTTTTTTTGAGGAAGATTAGCCCTGAGCTAACATTCCCCACCAACCCTCCTCTTTTTGCTTAAAAAGATAGGCCCTGAGCTAACATCCATGCTCATCCTCCTCTACTTTATACGTGGGATGCCTGCCACAGCATGGCTTGATAAGTGGTGTGTAGGTCCGCACCTGGGATCTGAACTGGTGAACCCCAGGCCATCAAAGCAGAATGTGTGAATTTAACCCGTGTACCAGCAGGCCAGCCCCTACAGAATTTTTTTTTTTTTTGAGGAAGATTAGCCCTGAGCTAACTGCTGCCAATCCTCCTCTTTTTGCTGAGGAAAACTGGCCCTGAGCTAGCATCCACGCCCATCTTCCTCTGCTTTATGTGTGGGACACCTGCCACAGCCTGGCGTGCCAAGTAGTGCCATGTCTGCACCTGGGATCAGAACCGGCAAACCCCAGGCCACCAAAGTGGAACATGCGCACTTAACCAGTGAACCATCAGGCCAACCCCTAGAGAATTTTTTTAACTGAGAGATTTATCTGCATAACAAGGCAAGCTTTATTTATTATACTTTTTCTCCCCTCATCTTCCCATAATTTTCCTTCAGCCACTTCCTGCTGCTGCTCACCCAGATGGCTTCCTGCTTCCAAGCTCCCCCATGTGCACCCAGTGTGGACTGGACTTGCAACTGGCAGCTGGTGTGGAGCTGCCTGCTCGAGGGCTGCAGAGCACCATCCTAAGTCTCATCCCCAGCATGACCTACCTGGCCAGCAATACTCAGGATCTGCCACCACTGCACAGGATTGGGGCAGCTGCACTGATGGTTCAGATTGTGGGCAGTACCCAGCCCAATTCCCACTCACTTTTGTTGACCACATGCCTGTGCTGTTTGCAGATGGTACAGATTTAAAAGAGAAGTCATATCCTGCTATTAAAGTGGAACTGTTGGACTGACTTGAGGGATTTTTCAACACCTGCAAAACTAAAGAGAAGCTGGGAGAATTATCAGAAGAGTTCTACAAAAATGAACTACTATCGATTGAAATGTTGAATATACATGTCCCTGCAGTTGCTAAATTGAGACGTCTTTTAGACAGTTCTCCTAGGGAAGATTTACTAGACATTCTGACATCACTTATCCAAACAAGCAACAGAAATGCTCCAAATTTTAGATACTGTGACTCTGGAGGAACTGTCCAAGATGATGATACCACTGCTGGTGAAACAAATGCAAGAATTGAAATTGCTTTAAAAAAAACAGAAAACTTGGGGCTGGCCTGGTGGCACAGTGGTTAGGTTTACATGTTCTCCCTCAGTGGCCTGGAGTTTGCCGGTTCAGATCCTGGGTGCAGACCTATGCACCACTCATGAAGACATTTTGTGGCAGGAGTCCCACATATAATGTAGAGGAAGGTGGGCATGGATGTTAGCACAGGGCCAGTCTTCCTCAGCAAAAAGAGGAGGATTGGTGGTAGATGTTAGTCAGGGCTAATCTTCCTCAAAAAAAAAAAATTATAACAATAAAACAGAAAAAGCGAGAAAGATGATAATAAATGCATTATATGAATATGCCTCAATAGGATTTCACACATCCTAGGTACTTTATTTTCTGGCACATTGTTATGGGATATCATGCAGGTGATTTCGACATATCCTGTGTGTTTTCCATGCGTGTCCGACACCTGATTCTGGCGTGTCTGGCAGGTAGTTTCAGTGAATCAGGCACCTGTTCCGGCGTATCCAACAGGTGGTCCCGGCATGTCTGGTAGGCGATTCCAGCACATGTGACATGTGGTTCCGGCGTATGCGGCAGGGGATTTCGACGTGTCCGGCAGGTGGTTCCAGCATGTCCAGCACCTGGTTCTGGCATGTTTTGCAGGTGGTTCCGTCATGTCGGCACCTGGTTTTGGCATGTGCAACACCTGTGTCTGGTGTATCTGGCAGGTGGTACTCACAAGACTGGCAGGTGGTTCAGATGTGTCTGGCACCTGGTTTTGGCATGTGTGACACCTGCGTCTGGTGTATCCGGCAAGTGGTTCTCACAAGACTGACAGGTGGTTCAGCTGTGTCAAGCAGGTGGTTCTGGCATTTCAGGCACCTGGTTCTGGCCTCTGCTGTACCTGTTTCTGGTGTATCCATCACATGGTTCCAGCGTGGCTGGCACATGGTTCTGGCATATTCGGCAGGTTGCTTCAGCGTACTGGGTGCCTGGTTCTGGCGTATCTGACAGTGGGTTCCATGGTTTCTGGCAGGTGGTTCCTGCGTGTCTGGCATGTGTTTCCGGTACGCTCTGAATGTGGTTCCAGCGTGTCCGTCAGGTGGCTACCATGTGTCCAGGACCTGATTCCATCGTGCGCGGTTGGTACTTTCAGAGTGTCCAGGTGTTGGTTCCAGCATGTCTGGCCGTTGGTTCCCACATGTCCAGGGGTGATTCCGGTGTGTCCGGCAGGTTGTTCCGGCCTTTTCCAGAAATTGCTTCTGGTGTACCCAGGACCTGGTTCTGGTGTATCCGGCAGGTGATTTTGGCGTGTCCAGCAGGTTGTTCCAATGTGTTACACTGGTGGTTCTGGCCTCCGTGGCAGGTGTTTGTGGCATGTCTGGCACCTGATTCTGGCGTATACGGCAGGTGGTTTCAGGGTATCTGGTACCTGGGTGCGGCACATCCAACAGATGGTTCCGAGTGTCTGGCAGGTGGTTCCGAAGTGTCTAGCATGTGGTTCTAGTACGTTCGGAAGATGGCTCAGGCGTGACCGTTGGGTGCTTCAGGCATGTGCGGGAGTTGGTTCTGGCGTGTCAGAGTCATGGTCCCAGCATGTCCGTCATTTGGTTCCAGGTGGTTCTGGCTTGTCTGGTGGGTGCTTCCAGTGTGTCTGGCGGGTCGTTCTGGCATGTCTGTGTGGTGGTTCCAGAGTGTGTGGCGGGTGGTTACGGCATGTCTACCAGGTTTTTCCAGCATCCAAGGTGCCTGGTTCCAGCGTATCAGGCAGGTGATTTTCGTGTGTCCAGCAGGTGGTTCAGGTCTGTCCGGGAGATGGTTCCGGCGTGTCCAACATGTGGTTCTGGCATATCTGAGAGGTGGCTCCGGTGTGTCCGGCAAGTGGTCCCGTTCTGTCTGGCACATGGTTACGGGGTATCATGCAGGTGATTTCAACGTGCCCAGTCGGTTGTCGAGGCCTGTCTGACACCTGGTTCTTGTGTGCCCGGCAGGTAGTTTCAGTGAATCAGGCACCTGGTTCTGGCATATCCAACAGGTGGTCCCGGCATGTCTGGTACGTGATTCCCGCCTGTGCAGCACATGGTTCCGGCGTATCCGGCAGGTGATTTCGACGTGAGCGGCAGGTGGTTCCAGCATGTCAGGCACCTGGTTCTGGCATGTCTTGCAGGTGACTCACTCGTGTCTGGGACTTGGTTCTGGCATTTCTTTAAGGTGGTTCATTCATGTCCAGCACCTGGTTTTGGCGTGTGCAACACCTGTTTCTGGAGTTCTTGGCAGGTGGTTCTCACAAGACTGGCAGGTGCTTCAGGCGTGTCCAGCAGGTGGTTCTGGCATGTCGGGCACCTGATTCTGGTGTGCCCAGCATGTGGTTCCAGACTGTCTGTCAAGTGGTTCAAGCTGGTCTAGCAGGTGTTTCAGGTGTGTCCAGCAGCTGTTTCAGGCGTGTCCGGCACCTGGTTCTGGCCTGTGCTGGACCTGTTTCTGGTGTATCCGTCACATGGTTCCAGCGTGTCTGGCACATGGTTCTGGCATATTCGGTAGGTGGCTTCAGCATACTGGGAGCCTGGTTCCGGTGTATCTGACAGTTGGTTCCATGGTGTCTGGCAGGTGGTTCCTGTGTGTCTGGCATATGGTTCTGGTACATTCGAAAGGTGGTTCCGGCATGTCCAGCAGGTTGCAACAGTGTGTCTGGGACCTGATTCCATCCTGTCCGGTTGATGCTTTCAGAGTGTCCTGGCTTTGGTTCCGGCCTGTCTTGCAATTAGTTCCCACATGTCCGGTGGGTGATTCTGGCGTGTCTGGCAGATTTTCCAGCCTTTTCCAGAAATTGGTACTGGCGTATCCAGGACCTGGTTCCGGTGTATCTGGCAGGTGATTTTGGCGTATCCAGCCGGTTGTTCTGGCGTGTTAGGATGGTGGTTCCAGCTTGTGTGGCAGGTGTTTGTGGCGTGTCTGGCACCTGGTTCTGGCATATTTGGGAGGTGGTTTCAGTGTATCTGGTACTTGGTTCTGGGATATCCAACAGGTGGTTCCGAAGTGTGTGGCATGTGGTTCTGGTAGGTTCAGAAGACGGTTCCAGCCTGTCCGTTAGGTGCTTCCAGCATGTCTGGAAGTTGGTTCTGGTGTGTCAGACTCATGTTTCCAGTGTGTCCAGTGGGTAGTTCCAGGTGGATCTGGTGTGTCCGGTGAGTGCTTCCGGTGAGTCTGCTGGGTCGTTATGGGATGTCTGTGTGGTGGTTCCAGAGTGTTCGGCGGGTGCTTTCGGCATGCCTGTCGGGTTTTTCCAGCATCTAAGGTGCCTGGTTCAAGCATATCCAGCAGGTGAGTTCTTTCTCAGCTTCCTAAAGAGCTGGAAGCAAGACAGTTTGTGGCTTGTCTCCGCTTGAGGGACGGAGGCAGTGCTTTGTGCCGTCCACCTCTCGAGCAATATAGGGCATGGTTGAGAGCAAATGGGCCTTTCTGACATAGGAGTTTTCTGACACTCTCTCCACAAATGCACAAGGACAGTTGGTTAAAAGCCTCTTGTCTCTATCCTCCTAAGCTTGTGGAATCACAATCATTTGGGCCTTGGCCCCATTGCTTAAGGGGAAGATGTAGCCATTACCCCTGAGCCGGCTTGGCAAGAGGGAAATGTGGCAGAAGCAGAAGTTCTAAAGCAGCGAGTTAAGGGCTGGGAGGAAATGGCGTTCAGCTGCCTGTGTATGAGAGGTTCCCAATATGCTGTAAGAGCACTGTGGAAAGCGACTTCTTTCTCAGCTTCCTAAAGAGCTGGAAGCAAGATGGTTTGTGTCTTGTCTCCCCTGGAGGGATGGAGGCAGTGCTTTGTGCCTTCCACCTCTAGAGCAATGTAGGGCACGGCTGAGAGCAAAGGGGCCTTTCTTCCATAGGTGCTTTCTGACACTCTCTCCTCCAGTGCACAAAAGCGGTTGGTTAAAAGCCTATTGTCTCTCTCCTCCTAAGCATGTGGATGCACAATCATTCGGGCCTCAGCCTCCTTGCTTAAGGAGAAGATGTAGGCATTTTGTCTGAGCCGGGCTGGCAAGATGGAAATGCCCCAAAAGCAGAAGTTCTAAAGCAATGAGTTAAGGGCTCCAAATAAACAGCATTTCAGGTGTCTTTGTATGAGATGTTCAAGGTACACTATAAGAACAGTGTGGCAAGTGAGTTCTTTCTCAGCTTCCCAAAGAGCTGGAAGCAAGATGGATTATTGCTCATCTCCCCTTGAGGGTTGGAGGCAGTGTTTTGTGCCTTGCAATTTTAGGGCAATGTAGGACTCTGCTGAGCAAACTTGGCCTTTCTTCCATAGCTGCTTTGTGAACACTCTCTCCACCCATGCACAAGGGCGGCATGAGAGGTTGCCAGTATGCTGTAAGAGCACTGTGGGAAGCAAGTTTTTCTTAACTTCCAAAGAGTGGTTGGTTAAAATCCTATTGTCTCTCTCCTCCTAAGCATGTGGAAGGACAATCATTCGTGCCTCGGCCGAATGATTCAGGCACGACTTGTGTGACCCACCTGCCTTAAATGCTGGAACCAACTGTTGGACACTTCAGAAGCATCATCTGGAAACGGTGGAACCACCCACCGCAGATGTGAGAATCAGGTCCAAAACGTGCCAGAAGCACCTGCAGGACACACCAGAACCATCTGACTCTAACGCCAAAATCACCTGCCGGATACACAAGAACCACTTGATGGACGCTCCAGAATCACATGACGGGCATGAAAGAACCATCTCTCAGAGTGCCAGAACCATGTGCTGGAAATGCCGGAACCACATCACTGACAGACATGAACCACCTGCTGGACACGCCTGAACCACCTGCTTCACTCGCCGGAACCACCTTCTGGACAAGCCAAAATCACCTGCCGGATAACCTGGAACCAGGCCCCTTAGAAGCCAGAAAAAGCCAACAGACATGCCAGAAGCACCTGCCGCACACTCTGGAACCACCATACAGACATGCCTGAATGACCCGCCATACACACCAGAAGCACCCACCAGACACGCCAGAACCACCTGGAACCACCCGCCGGACACACTGGAACCATGACACTGACACGCCAGAACCACCTTGCAGACATGCCAGAAGCACCCAAAGGACATGCTGGAACCATCTTCCGAACGTACCAGAACCACATGCCAGACACACAGGAACCACCTGTCACACACTTCGCAACCACCTGTTGGATATGCCGAGACCATGTGCCAGATACACTGAAACCACCTCCCGAATACGCCAGAACCAGGTGCTGGCCATGCCACAAACACCTGCCAGACAAGCCGGAACCACCAGCCTAACACGCCAGCACAACCTGCCGGACATGCCAAAATCACCTGCTGGATAAACCGGAACCAGGTCCTGGATATGCCAGAACCAATTTCCAGAAAAGGCCAGAGCAACCTGCCAGACAGCCTGGAATCCCCCGCCAGGCATGCGGGAACCAACTGTCAAACACGCCGGAACCAACACCTGGACACACTGAATGCACCAACCACACACGAAGGAATCAGGTTCCGGACACATGGTAGCCACCAGTCGGACACGCCGGAACCACCTTCAGAACATACTGGAACCATATGCGAGACACATGGGAACTACCTGCCAGACACCACGGAACCAGGCGCCCAGTACGCTGAAGCCACCTGCTGAACACGCCCAAACACTGTGCTGGACATGCCAGATCCATATGATGGATACACCAGAAACAGGTCCAGCACAGGCCAGAACCAGGTTCCAGAAACAGCTGAAACAGCGGCTGGATACACCTGAACCACCTGTTAGACCAGCCTGAACCACTAGATGGAGAATCCTGAACCACATGCCAGGCACACTGTAACCAGGTGCCCGACACACCAGAACCACCTTCTGGACACGTCTGAACCACCTACAAGTCTTGTGAGAACCACCTGCCGGATACACCAGATACAGGTGTCGCACACACCGAAACCAGGTGATGGACATGACTGACCACCTGCAAGACATGCCAGAACCAGACATGCCAGATGGGGAAGAGGTGATTTTGGGGTAGAGGAGCTTTGTAGATTTCTCACTTGGGCACTTACCTGTTTTGTTCTCCATCCAGGTTTTTTCTGGGAGCAAGTTCTTGAGAAACCTATAATGAAAAGTATGAGCTATCTACATAGGGAGAACTCAGACTTCGTTCAGCAATTCCCTGGGCGTCTGGAGACTCGATAGAATACTTTTTTCTTTTTCCATTGCCAACACCCATGCCCATTCAGGCCTATGTGAGTTTTTACAATGCTCCTCCAACTGGTCTCCAAGCCTCCAGCGTGCCTCATTTCTCTTCATCGTAGAGGACAATAGCAGATCAATGTCTCTGAGGCATGGCTCCACCAGTGCCCTCTCGGATGCGGAAACCTTCCCCTCACTGCCTACCTGATAGACTCCAACTCTCTGCCTTAGCACTCAAGGGCCCCTCCGCCTTTCATGTATCCCACAGTCCTGCCAAACCGAACAGTACCCACTACCCAAAAACACACATTGCATTCTTCTCTTTCACCTCTGCCTGATCAGATGATGGACTTGAAACAAAGCCATCATTTGCTAGTTAAGTGACTTTTGCACAGGTCATTTCACCTCCCTGACCCTCAGTTTCTGCATATATAAGTGATGAATAGTAAGATTCACCTCATATTGTTCTTATAAAGAATTAAAATTGACTTAGAGAGCATATGCAAAAGCAGCTGGCTCCCTGCCTGACATGCTGCAGTCACCAATAATTATTCGGATCTAAATATTGGCTCATGCCATGCCCTGCTTCTTTTCCTATTAAAACCTTATCCTTCAAAAATCGGTGTGTACCCTTTCTTGAAAACCAGCCCAAGGTGTAAACTGAAGTTCATTTTCCTAAGCTGCTCAGTAACATTTATAACGCAAAGTCTAATGCGTTAGACCTTTTTTTTTTTTTAAGCAAAAGAAGCTAACTCTGGCTAACTTCAGTTTTCTTATTAAAGAAATTGACTAGAAGGATTTACGGTAACTCACATAACTGAAGGGAATTTTTGAAAAAATCAACAAACAAAAAGCAAAAATAAGCTTTGGAAGACACAATAGAGCACAGTGTATAGTTATTATTACTGCCGTTCACCAAATATTGTCGGCTCTTCTCTGGCACACAGAAGGGATGTATCTTCTTGGCCCCTTAAAGTCAAATGTGACTTTGTGAGCCTTTGGCAAATGAAACTTGAGCAAAAATGAGGCTGTCTCTTCCAGACAAACCTTTGGCAAACAGTAGGAGTGTGTTTTTCCTGCCTGGCAGTTGTGCAAGAAGTTGGATCGAGCATCTTTTAGCTGCCATCTACTCAATCCTCCAGACTGAGCAAGGATAATACAGAGCCAGCCCCTGATGACATGGAGCATGTTCGAGAAATAAACCTTGGTTATTTTTAGCTGAGACTTAGGAGTTTGTTGTGAATACAGCACAACATGGACTATCTGACTGATGAAAACATATGTAGGGGAGGAAGACATTTCCTCTTCCCAAGTGTGGGTTCGTCTGGCTGGAGAACGAATTAAATTCACATGAGACAGAAAAGCAAGAGAAAATTAAACAAAGCTTTATGAGGAACCGTGGCCCGGTGCCTTTCTTCCTGAAGGAAGAAAGGGCACCAAAGAAGTGGGGTGCACATAGTGGTTATATACCGCCAAATGGGGTGTTTCACATGTGATTGAAATGTCCCTCCCACAATAGTCACAAGATTGCCCTGTCGGCACTTGATGGACACAGCAGGTAGTGGGTCTGCTATCTCAGTGGGCATAGCAGGACTCAAGTCGATTGTCTGGAGCTGGGCGGTCACAGGTGAGCTCAGCAATCAGTTCCTAGCCTAAGGAAAGATGCTTAATCCTTAAGAAATGCCAACGTTGGGAGGGGGAGGAAAGTCAGTTACAGGAGGTTACCAGACTAGCACAATAAAATGCAGATTTAAGTCCTTGCGCCTTTGGTATTAAGAGTTTTTAGAGAGAAGGTCATCTCCTTTCTTCTTCCTGGTACAGAGAGGGAGGCAACTTTTACAGATAGAGATTTACCTTACAAATGTAAATGTGCCCTAACAAAGGGCAAGTTCCATTCCTCCTTCCCTGTCCCAGTTTATCAAAAGCAATCAGCCTCAAATAATCCTGATGCCAAAGAGACATATCTTGGGGAGGCCATTTCCAGGTCCCCACACATACATATTACCAATTTCCTGTGCTGTTGACCAAAATGACTTCAGTGAGCCAATATTAGAATTCCTTTTCACAAAGGTGGATAAGTGACAGATTAGAAGTCTACACTGTCCCAGGAGTGTAGACAGATACCATGCTTATATATAGCAAAAATATTTCCTCATTTTGTCCTTTACCTGTCAATAAAAAAGTATATCTATAGAAATCTGGAGGTAAAGCTCCAGACAAAACCAACATGGTGACAAGGAGGAACATTACATACTTGTAAAAGGAGCGACAGATGAGAAAATAATAATAATGGCTGGGAACTTATAGAACCTTGCATTGAAAGGGATCTCATATGGAACTCAGGAAATATTTATAGCTGAAAGCACTACATGGCAAAATCTGGTGGATGGAATTAAACAATACTTAGAAGAAAGATACCTTCAACATACGTATCTAAAAAGAAAAATTAGAAACCAATGAGCTGCTTGTTCAAGAAGCTAGACAAAGAGCAAGACAGTAAAGTCAGGAAGAAAGGAAATGAGAAAGAGAAATGCCAAACCTTTGTTTCTATTTATTTGCTCTTTATTTATTGCTATGGACTGAATTCTCTCTCCCCACCATTCATATATGGAAGCCCTGACCCCCACTTGTGACAATGTGCAGACACAAGGTCTTTAGGAAGTAATTATGGTGAAAATGAAGTCATAATGGTGGAACCTAAATCAGATAGGACTGTGGCCTCATCAAAAGTGGAAGAGATCTCTCTTTCTGTTTCTTCACATGCATACACACACCCCGCCATCTGAGGACTCAGTGAGAAGGGGACCTTATGCAAGCTGAGGAGAGAGCCCTCTCCAGAACCTGACCATGCTGGCATCCTGATCTCAGGCTTCCAGCCCCCAGAATGGTGAGAAAATAAATTTCTGTTGTTTAAGTCACCCACGCTATGGCATTTTGTTATAGGAACCCAAGCTAAGATGCTTATCTTTCACAGTTTGTTCCTAGGTTCTGGTACCAATTCCAATGTGTGTGGGGTTGTGGGTCAGGGGAGTCCCCCCCACCAACAAGCAATTCTTGGGACACCAGCTGGGTGTCCTACAATTCAACTCGATTCTGACACTATGTACCCAGAGACAGCATCACATCCCACAGGTTAAGGGTTCAGCCCCACAAGACTGCCCCCACTGCAGGTGCCAAGAGCAAGTCGAGGTTGTCACCTATGCTTCTGAGCAACTGGCTGTCAGTAGGAGGTTCCCAAGACTCTCTACTCCGGTTCGATGAATTTGCTAGGGCGGCTCACAGAACTCAGAGAAACCTCTTACTTACTAGATTACCTGTTTATTAGGAAAGGATATGACTTGGGAATACCTCAATGGAACAGACGCACAGGGCAAGACATGGGGAAAGGGCACTGAGCTTCCACGCCCTCTCCAGGTAACCACTCTCCCAGAACCTGCACATGGTCACCAACCTGGATGCTCTTGGAAATCTGTCCTTTTGGGTTTTTATGCATAAGCCGTTTATTTATTCTCTTACCCTCAGCTGCTGTTTTTCCTTCCCCATTTATAGCCCAAAGCCAATCAAAGAAGGACATGTGCAGTGTGATGCTGTTCCTGTACATTTTTTAAGTGCATAACAATGTAAGAATTTGTTAACGGAGACATACACATGTATGTCTTGACTATGCATAAAAATGTAATCTTTTGTTAATGGAGCCATGCACATGGATATTCTTGGAATCATAAAGAATGTAATTAATTTTAGGATATTGATACCTATGATGAGGGAGGGAGGAGAACGGGATGGAAATGTGAATTTTAGGTGTGACGGCAACATTTTGCTTCTTAAAAACAGAGATATCGTTGTGGGCTGAATCATGTCCCTGAAAATTCATATGTTGAAGTCCTAACTCCAGGACCTCAAAATAGGGCTGTATTTGGAGAGAGGGCCTCTAAAGAGGTAATTAAGGTAAAGTGAGGTCACATGGGTAGGCTCCAATCCAATGTGACTGATAGTCACGTAAGAAGAGAAGATTAGAACTCAGACACACACAGAGGGAAGACCGTGTGAGGACACAGGGAGAAGCGGCCGGGGAGAGAGGCCTCAGAAGAGACTATACCGGCCAACGCCTTGATCTTGAACTTCAGCCTCCAGAACCGTGAGAAAATAAATTTCTATTGTTTAAGCCACTCTACGTGTGGTATTTTGTCATGGCAGCCCCAGCAAATGAATGCAACATCGGAAGCAAATAGGGCAGAATTGAACGTCTGTTCTTTCTGGGTATTGGGGCCGGAGATAGAGGTCATACTATGTACTCTTCTGCATATTTGAAATATTTCCATAATAGTTAAGAAAATAACAAGCAGATCCCGAAAAAGAATAACCAGAGAGTAGAAATTTATGTGTGATTGCCTTACAGGCCAAGGTGGGTTTCGTGTTGGGCAGGTGGTTCTCTTCCACAGGGTGTGTCAGTCACACATGAATTCCCGTCTCTTGGCTCTGCCATTCCTGATGCCCGTATCATTGTCTGCAACCAATCTGCACAAGGAGAAAGAAGGAACACGGAGAAGACACACCTGCTTTCAAAAGTTCCAACCTGGAAATGGCACACACCACTTCCACTCCCATTGCATTGGCTGAAACATAGTCACACGCCACACCTCACTGCAAGTTGCTGGGTGACTGCCTTCCTGGGCACCCAGGACAAGGATGTGGACAAACAGCCAGTAGTCCCACCCACAATGTCATCAGGTTGACCCTGGTCTTCATGCTGCTGCTCAGTCTACAGCGTGTCTGCCAGGTCTATGGTTAGGGTTTAGATATTTTACAAAGGCGCGGGGTTGGGGGTCATGGTTTGGGACTTCAAAGAGGAGGAAGCCAATTCACAAGGAGACAGAAAACCAAATGTTTGCTGGGCCATCTCTAAACAAATGAGAGAGAACTTGTGTAAAATGGGCCCGGCTAGGTACCTTCTTCTCTACCACATCTAGAGTTCCCTACGTTGACAGCTCCTTCCTGGAACAGGCCTTCTGTCTTAAATTCTTTTAGGCAGTTAGGGGCGAGGCCAAAGTTTCTTTTATATATAAATTTTATGTGTATATATGTAATTTATAGAACTAAATAAATGAATTTAAATATAGATACAATGGATTATATATTCTATTATATATCAATATTAATATATATTATATATATATAGATAATCTCCTTGGTTCTCCAGAGAACCCTGACAAATACAGGAGGAGTTAATATTCTTTTATCGATGGCATTTACATTTAATCATTTGAAATTCTTAGTTATGACATTGTTATGGCTTGCAAGGAAGTGTCCTTTCCAGTGTTTCATTTAGAGGCCTCAAGATACCAATTTTAAAAAGTTTCCCATTTTATTTGTTTGGGTTGATAGGCTTTTTCCAATTGAGTGCACAGATAAACCAATTTAGGAATTTCAAAGGAGCCCCATTTAGGCCAGTGAAGCTTTAAATCACCCTGAGTAATCTGAGCCCAGTGGGACAAAAATCTACATGTGGAAGGTCTGTATTCTTTAAAGACAAAACCAGCAGGAGTCCCAGAGTGGGCTGTTCTTTGGTGGTCCTCTTAGAAAATGGATTTCTCATTTGTATGAACTTACCAAAGGATCAAAGGCCCAAAAAAGGAGTGAAAGAAACAGAAGCTTCTAACAAAGCTGACCATGGAAGGATGGCCAGAACCACTATCAAAGGACGCCTACATAAAGAGTCTGGACCTCTACCAAAAATGGGAGGTCCAGGCCCAGGAGGACTTACCACCAGGAACCAGAGCCACCAGGAGGAGACGACAGAGCACAAAAGATTCTTTGCAGGCACCTTGCTTGTGTCTGTGAAGTGGCACCAGAATTGAAGGTCAGTAGCTAGGGATCCCACTTCTGTCACCATGTAAAGTCGGCAAATAAGAGGCATAAACTGCAAAAGAACCAAAAAGTTTATTTGGGGTCTCAAGAATTGCAATTCAGGAGATGTAGATTCGAGTAGAAGCTCAAATGCGCTCCTAGGAAGACAAAGGAGGCAGGGGTAGATAAAAGGAAAGGACACAGGCTTACAAAGGTCTACAGTGAACAGTTAATGACTGGTTCTGGCATGGGGTGAGCTGACTTGCCAGAACATAGTTGGTCCTAGGCAGACTGCCCCTTCTTGGAATGAGGAAACACTTCAAGATGTGACCTCTGCTGTCAGGTAAAGCTCAAAAGTTCAGTTAACATCTGGTGGTGGATGTGGTGTACAAGCATAAGCCCCACTTCCTTAATCGCCTCCCAGCTCCATTTTAGAAGCCTTGAAAATGGTACTCCATTTTGTCATTGTCATCCACCACAGTCACGCACCATGTAACAATATTAACGATGTTTCGGTCACTAATGGACCACATATATGACAGTGGTCCCATACGGGTAGCACCACATAGCCTGGGTGTGTAGTAGGCTCTACCACTTAGGTTTGTGTAAGTACAGTGTGATGTTCACACAACAGTGAAAGTGCCTAATGATGCATTTCTCAAAACATGTCCCTTTCATTAAGTGAGGTATGCCCGTACTGATTTTAGTCTTGTGAATGTTGAATAATGAATTATTCATTTCAATTATTTGAGTCAGCCCCACTGGCTGAAGACGGTAAAGGCTGACTGAAGCAAAAAACTAAAATTTGTTATTCAACATTCACAAAACCAAATGAGTAAAGAACTTTAAGTTCTATATCAGGGTTCATGTAAGGCAAAAACATTCTAAAGGAAAGATGGATTTGAGGACATATATGATTCTGAGTGTAAATGTCTGGGTACTAGCAAAAATTCCAGGGAGCATTTCAGACTTTCGAGGCAGTGGAATTGGTGAAACCAAAGTCAAGCTCTCCAAACAGTAAAGGGGGCCCAGGTAATATCTGGAGTACAGGTGGAACAGGCAGAAAATTCCATTAATGTAATTGTATGATATGATGAACGGACAGAGTTGGAAAATAGGATGGCAGGGTAGGGCAGAGGGACCTGGAGGGCCCAGGATGGATGGAGAGATCAGCTGGGCTGGTGGGGGGAAGGGGCCATGGACACACCCTCTTCATGTCCCCTCCCCCACCCTCTGAAACCCTTTGTGACTCTTCAGTGCTCTGTGATGCAGGCCTGGGATTATAGGCAAGTGTGGACACTCTCAGAGCTCAGTTGCCTCAGGCAGCCTTGCGATTCAGAAAATGGAGTTCAGTCAATGGAATGTTCTCTCATTTCTGAATAGCCATATTGAGTTGTTTTTGAGCATCTGCTCAACATTCTTAGATAGTGACCACAACCTCACCATCGTGTGTGGGTTGTGGTTGCTTCTTCTGTTCCTGTGCTTCCTGGTGGGGATTCCATCTTTACCAACCTTCTGGAAAACCAAAATCTACCAAAAGGTAAGGATCCCTGGGCAAGCCACCAACAGGGATTTTTTATTGTTGTTTCCATTTCTAGTCCCACATTTTTAAATGAGTTGGTCCAGAGAGACTCCTAAGATGGCAAGTCTGAATAGAGGATAGAACATCATCCTTCTAGGGGAATAGGCCAGGCAGGACTAGGGGTTCAGCTGGGACTGTTTCCCATTTAAAACTCACAGACCATCTGGGTGTGGTGGAGGATTCCTGGATAAAATCCCATCACTGATTTCACGGCCCTGCATTAGGTTATTTAGAGAGTTTGGGATCTGTGTAGGAGAACACTGTTCCCAACACTGGATCATGAGTCACATTCCCATGTCGGGCGTCATTCGACCAAACCGTCCTTGGTATTGGGCAGATCAGGAGAGCAGGGCTGAGCCTCTGAGCAGACACTGGAGTGTGAGCTCTGTCCCAGGATACAGGGTCCCATCTGAGGAAGCACAGATGTGACTGTGGGCCTCAGAGTCTATGCCCTCCTTGAGCAGAGGACTTCTGACTGAGAACATCAAGCGTGGACTCTAGCCAAAAATCCTCCTTCGAGTTTTTCAAAGAAGGAAAAATTGAAAGTATCTTCTCACCTTTAGAAATTCAGAAAGGGAAAGAACACAAAGTGCTAGTAATAAAAATAGAGAGTGACATTAATCTTGGATGAATATCTGAGTTTCCTAGAGAGAGGAGCAAGCCAACTAAGTCCTCGCTCCTCATTCTTTTCTTTTTGTTCTCAGCGTCAGGGCAGAGCCAAGAGGAGAAGAAGAGGTGGAACATCAAGTGGTAAGGTTCCACCTATCCCACCTGAGCTCTCCAAGGGTGACCCTTCCTGTCCTCTCCATGAGGTCCCAGGTCCATGGTCTCTGAGGATGTCAGTCGTTAGATAGAGTCCCTCTCAGAAGATAGAGGCCTCAGAGGAAAGGCTCATGGGAAGGTAGTCAGAACCTGAGACATTTCTCAGATTCCTGCTCTGCCCAGCTCTGGGCATGAAGCAGTGATGGGCCTGGACAATGGGTGTTGCCCAGTGGGTGGCCGTGGGAGACGTCGAGTCAGAACTTCTGTCTCCTGACCTTGTGAAACTACGTTGACTTCCTGGATGATCAGACTCCTTGAGGTAACCATTGACCTATGTTCCTCACATGGTGGTTTTGAACATCCCATGGGATAATGTATGTGACAGTACTTTATAAATGAAGCAACAAACACATGTGAACCTTATTAATATTATCATTGACCGTTTGACCACATCTACTGATTCTTGGGGCTTTCAGAGTTAATATCCCAAGGGTCTCCCATAAAGGGACTCCTGTGTAACACCTACACTTCTACCTTTGTTACATGTAATTCACTCTTCTGGTTTCCCAGGTTGGAGAAATTACCAGAGGGAAACAGAGGAGAAAAGGAGGCTAATTTCTATTCTGAAAAGGTGACTAGTCTTTTCTTTCCTGATCCCTCTTTAACATGTTCTCTGCAATTCCAGGGATTCAGTACAGCCTGCAGTAGTCATGGGAGGGGTTTGCCATAGGAACGGGTATGTGAATGAAGGCCTTGGGGTGAGGGCTGCTGAGTGTATGGTGAAGTCATAGACGTGGGGCATTGTGAAGGGGCAGCAGGCTTCAGGTGGCCCCTCCCCTGACAGGCCAGCAGGTCCTCCTTTCCTTGTTCTGGTCCTGGCTACAGTTTTCTACTTCCTGTCTCCCGCAGGCCCCTAGGCCGGCCTCTCGATACCACCCGCTTTCGTCAACTATTATGCCCAGACCCCTCCTGTGAGGTGTGTAATAGCACAACTGCTGAGATCAATCGGCTCCTGGAGGACCTGGAAGATGATACCGCCTCTGTGTCCTCTATGGCTTCCACAGCTTCTGGGACTGAGTCATCATTCACTCTGTCCTCCGCCTTCTCAGAAGTCCCTCCAGGAGACCTAACACCATCCCCTCCACCTGACCCTTCCCCACCGCACCCCTCCGTCCTCTCACCTAACCCAATGACACCCTTAGCTGACTTTCTTTCACCCTCACCACCGGGTCACTCTATGCCACCAGAGCCTTTTCCTCCCTTGGAGTCCAAATTCCCAGCAGACCGTCCCCCACCCCAACCCCTTGCCCTTCCCCCTCTCCCACCACATGACACCCAGGCAACGGGGCCTATTCTCCAACCAGAGGCCACTCTGTCTCTGAATACGATCTTCTCTCTTGACCGCACCCTTTCCCAAGATATTAACGCCTTACCAAATTTGTCCCAGATAATCAATCCCACTGATTCACTGGCTTGTCATCACACACCACCAAGCCTGTCTGTCTCACCACCGACAGACCACCCTTTAACTGTGACTCAATCTAAATCGGTTTCCATCTTATTGAAGTCTCTTCCAGAGAACTCATCTCCAGATAGCCCTGGTGGGTTGTCCACTTATGTCCCAACAATCAGAGGCACTGACCATTCAAGCCTGTCAATTTCAGAATTATCCTGGTGGCAAGCTTGTGCCAAAGGCTTGTTCTTAGCACCTTCCACCTTGGCACCATGTGATTTTAATCAAGAGTTTCTTGCCCTCCATTCTTCAGAGTCCTCTCTGGAGAGACACCCTACAGCTAACCTTATAGAGCCTGGTAACCTCTCATTTCTTAGCCCTCATGTCCTGGCACTCCTGGAGAGACAAGTCCGAAAGAGGAGTGATTTCCTGATGTGGAAGGAAAAGGAGAAGGAGAAGGGTTCTTTTCCAAAAAAACTTAGGCCAGGCCACCAACTAAATCCTTCGGGGAAAATGTCAGAGTCAAATGCTGATGAGTGTGACTCAGCATTCTCCCTTCCTTTTTGGAGCAGTGCAGGGAAACCAAAGGAGCTGCACATGCATGAGCAGCCCCCATATCCTAAAATCTTGGAGGACCATTTACAGGAAAAATGTATGCAGCTCTTCTGGGGTCTCCCATCTCTGCACAGCGAGTCCTTGCCCTCTGCTATCCGTGACTCAAGTGACTGCACCACAATCTTCCTTTTCAATACCATCTCAAATGCCTCCACGGGCCAAGAATCCCCAGTACCTCTCCATCGCCCACCTCCATCCTTGCCTGAGATCCAGCCCCAACCCTTGCCTCAAACCCTGCCCCAATCCCAGCCCCTACCTCTCACTCAGGTCAAGTCCCAGGCCCACCTTAAATCCCCACTCCCAATCCTACCATCTGGTCCTCTACCCCAGATAAGGATCTGTGGAGTGTGTCACCATAGACCCCAGGATGAATCAGAGTCTCTCACCTCATCTGAAATTCAACAACTGGAATGGAAAGTGTTGCAGAAGCAACAGGAAAGTTTGTGGGGTTCCCCCTCTGTAGTCCAAAGATCTCAGGAAGAATTTTGTTCTTCAGCTCCCAACTTTCCTTACCATCAGGCCTCCCAGGCCCATGCCTCCATCTCCACCCTTCCCGTAGAGTTTCCTCTCAGTGATGAGCTGAGGAAGAAACTGGAACATCACCTTCGAAAGAGGCTCATCCAACACCGGTGGGGCCTGCCCCGCAGGATCTGTGAGTGTCTGTCACTGATGATGCCTCCAAGAGATTTCTCAGAGATAGCTAAGTCAGAGAGCAATCGTGGACTCTCACGGATCTCGGTGAACAAAGATCTAAATGTTGGATTGAGCCAATCCAAAAGCTTCCATGAGAGGGGTTCAGAACTGCTTGAGGTAGAGAAGGAGATGGGGAAGGATCGGGGGCATAGCCCAGAGAACGGCCCAAAAGCTCATCTGTTGAGTGACCCAGAGAGCTCTTCAGATAAGGATCCGGCATATGACTCTGAGAAAGACCTAAATAGTCACGTGGCAAGTCTGTCAGGGAAAAATTCAAGGGCCTTGGAGGAAAGTCTAGATCAGAAACAACTTGAAAATGTCCTGAAAGCACATTTGAGCAAGAAGTTTGAGGAAATCAGTGAGGCTCGGCTCCCTGGGACGGTGCGCAGTTCATGGCATGCCAGCAAGCAGACATTGCTGCTTTCTGACAAATCCCGCACCCAAATAACACAGAGGAGTTTGCCACCTTCAGTGGGTGGGGACTCCTCCCTGAATACCTTCCAGGAGCTTTGCTTCATTGATTCCAGCGCACAACAGATGATGGAAACCCATATTAAAAGCTTTCGTATGAGAATGGAGTGGGGCCTTCCCTGCAGGGTCCTTGAATCCATACAGGCGTTTAAATTGGAAGATGCTGCATCCCAGTCCTTGACCTATTTCTACTGTCCCCCCTCAAATAACCCAACTTTGGAAGTGGACTCCAAATCCGAGGGCTTCGAGCCCCATAGAGGAAGCTCTAAATCTGTTCTTCAAGAAAAAGCGGAAACAACAAATTCAGCCCTGGTCCTGGATCGTCTTTGCCCTGCTACTTCACCTATGGGCAGGCAAGGACAAGGGGTGCCGAGACAATCACCCTCTGGTATCAACCAAGAGATTGCAGAGGTTGTTCAGAGGAGTAAGGGTGCCAGGCAGACTCATCTGCCTGTCACATGTGGCATCACAGGCAAAGCGAGTCAGAAATTTACTCAGCTAGGCAACAGATGCCCCCCAGAGCTGCCTGCAAGGCAAGCTGGTGCCAAACATGAGACAAAGGATGAGAGAGTGAGTCCCAGTGATAGAAGAGAAGGGCGACAGGACAAAAAGATGAAGTCGGAACCCTTTTCCGTGCACAGCACGGCCAGGGACATATTCAGGGCCAAGGAGCTCAACGCTCTGCAGTCAAAAACTGGTAATGTGTTGACAACCAGCAAGCCAGGAAGCTCCCAAAGGATACGTGAGAATCACAGTAAAATAGAAATTATTGGGACCATTGAAAGCCCTGCACCAAAAAGACAAGTTCCCCAAGACCCGAAGTCATCGGATCTTAAGGAACATCTGTTTAGGGAATTAAAGTCGAAACTAGAGAAGAGGAATCAGAGCCAGGTCCAAGGCCAACACACTGACAGGTCCCCTGCCTCAGAGAGCTTGACGTACAAGGCCTCACTGACTCATGCCCGCGGTGTCTCCAGTGGGGACATGGGAGCTTCCCAGGTGCTGCATGTCCATCTGGAGGACACTGGGATCAGCAGGAAGCAGCGGCAGGAGCCTTGGGTCCCTAAGAAAGACCGAAAGAGGTACGAGGATAAGAAATTCCCACCAGCTACAATGAGAGTGAGCCCTCCGGGCACCAACAAAGAAGAGCTTGGTGGAGGGGATGCAGGGTTGGGGACATCCCAACCTACAAGAAAGAGTTTCCCTACTCAGATCACAGCATCAGAGGAGACGCGTGGGAGCAAGTCTTCCCAGACCTCATCACAGAAGGCACAGCCTCCTCCTGAAAGTCTGTTCAGAAAAAAGATGAACCACATTTTTCAATGGCTTCGTCCTGGGACAAAAGGCAAAAACCAAGAACATCCCCAGGAAAAGGGCAGCCCCATATCATCTGCACAGAGCAGAGGCCTGGTTAAAGGGAGAGCTGCCGTTACTGGGACCACCACGGCTCAGAAGACCAGGAGGGTCCCTGGGAAGTTCCCAGTGGAGAAACTGGGGCAGCAGTGTGCAGCAGAGGTCACCCGCCCTCAAGAGCCCCTTCCTTCCCTGAGGAAGTTTGTGAAAACTGACCAGAAGGCAGAAGAGCAGGCCCAGGCAGAGCCCGTCCAGGGGCATCCTTCCAACTACAGGGCTCCCTCCTGTAAAGTGCCAAGCACCAAGTCCTGCCACCAAGAAGTTGTCTTTGCTGGCCAGAATTATCCTACATGTTCTAGACGGATCAGAGACCAGAACAGACACCCTCAGAAAGTCATGGCGTTTAAAGATCAGCTATTGGATCAGAAGCGTCCCTTATCTGTGCCCCGCAGGGAGCATGTGCCCCATCCGAGCTCCACCTGCAGGCATCAAGCCGGCCCAGGGGCCTCCAGCTGTTCTCACCACTGCTAAAGGCACTATGTTTAGGGATCTGTCTCTATGTCAACAGAAAACGCTTTTCCAGCGTTTCGAGAGCGGAAAATTTCCCACCACAAAATAATTCCTTCTTGTGGAGAATATTAATTCTCCCCAATAAATGATTCTCTAATAATAGTGATGTCTTTTCTGTGTCCTGTGTTGGGGGCATGGGTTTCAGGTAACTCAGGGCTTGTGCTTAGGGAAAAGGAGGAGTGAGTTCAGCTCTTACTGATTGCTTCCTCTGGCTTCTAAAAGGTCACCAGTGCTCTGGAGCTCTTGTTGACAAAGAGATATCACGTGCCCCCAAAAGCCCATTTCCTCCCTGTTGAAGTTTGAGGAGGTGGGCTCTGCCTCCTACCTCTTCGCTTAGCCTTAACGAAAGTGTAGAGCAGCCCACACCTTCCGCTCACTGAATGTTTTACATCCTTCAGAGAGTAGGGAAGACAGGTGTTCTCTATCCGAAGAGGGTCAAGAATAGGTATGCAATTCATAAAACAACAATGAAGAAAAAACAGTGGCTTCATCATGATTTAGAGGTCAGTGACCAGAGGACCCCACAGGTGGGTGAACCCTGAATGGGATTTGGGGGGTGGGGGAGGGTATTGCTGCAGTGGATCCTGGGCTGGTGGGGGAGGGGCTAGGAACAGCACAGACGCGCCTTAAGAATCTGTCATGCGAGTCATATTAATGTGTTAGGCAAGAATACTTTAAACTTTACATTGAGGTTTCCCTACTGGAAAGGCACCTGGGGGAAGTGGTTCCCCTCTAGGTATTTCTTCAGACTGCCAAATGATATTTTGTTGCAGAGCAAAAGCATCACTCAGCTGCCAGTAGTAACAATGTTGACCAGGTAGCCACCTACCTCCCAGGATAAAATAAAGCTGAGAGTAAGGAAAAGATGACTTGGAGTAAGCGAGGAGGGAAGAAAAAATGAAGAGGGGAAAGAAGGACCTTGCTGGTAGAACAAAGCTTTATGCCTCATCATCCATATGGTGACCCTGTCCTGTTCCCCCCCCCCGCCCCCTCCTCAATCTGATCCAGGCATCACCACCTTGAGGCTGATCCAGGCACTGCACAGCACACTGATGCCTTATTCCAAAAAGGCACTGGGCTGTTCTTTGAATACTAAACAATATCTGCAGGGAGGTCATCAGGCATGGCATCCCCCTCTTTGGGGAAGGTGATCTTGCTGCCTTCCTTCCATCTATGCTTAATAGGAATATACAAGATCTTGCCCTTAGTGTGTACAGTTCACCTATCGGGATGGAAGTGCCGCCTCTGATATTCACGGCCTTGGTGGAGCCATGGTTGGTCTCCCCCAGAACACCTGCAGCTCATGAACCAGTGGTGAGTCCCAGACTATGCACCAGGTTACAGATATATGGGGGTCTCACCATGGACTGCACACATACCCACCCTTACAATAGGGGTTTGGAGGAAAGGCAACTCCACTTAGACAGACTGGGACTCAAAAATTGGCTGAGTGTCAACTGGGGCAAAATTCAAAAAGCATTATGATGGTGAGCATTAAATACATTAAGTTGTAGACGTCTAAGTAAAATAAAGATGGCTACAAGGGTGGAAAAATAAAATACCAATTTTGTTTTCTAAAAACAACATGATTTTAAAAATGGAAGGGAGGAGAAAAAGGGAAAAATAGAATAAAATGATTGTTCTATAAGTAATAAGAGGGGGTCAAGATATAGGTGACAAACGAAATAAGACTCCGAGTAAGGGAAAGGAATTTGAGGACATTAGAAAAGATACAAGTATAATGGTAACTATTGTAACAAAACCAAACACGCACGCGCGCACACACACACACACACTACACAAATGGGGTGAGTATCCCAGAGGGCACTGGAGGTAGTTTTCCCAGAAAGGCTTGTGAATGCTAGGTGTTAAAACAAAAACCAAAAACAAAACCGGTGTCCACTACAGCCTCTCTCACTCCACACTTGTATCTTCTTGTCCAGAGTTATGCCATTGAACCCACAATGTCTGAAACTTGAGGTCAAAGAAAGAATGCAGATTCTGTGGAGGTCCTGGGAGGGGGATGGGGCCCAGGGCGGGAGACTTGAAGAGGTGAGGAGGCCATGGAGGGCTCTACCATCGATGTGGATAGACCAGCCAAAGACCAGCCTCTCAGTTTCTACATCATCTCATCTTAGGGTCCTTTACTTCCATTCCAGTGTAGTTACTGCCACACTCCAGAGCTTATCACCAGGAACACTTCAGCCATCCAGATTATTACAGTCGGACATTCCACCCCTTGGCCTCGTCTCTCATTCTTCTGATTCATATGCCCCTTGTTAACTTTTCAACTCCAGGCCCTTCATTTTTCCACTTACTCCTTGTCTGTCGGTCAAGCTCTTGTTTACATTTCCTCCCTCTCCGGGGTAGACTCGATGGTCTGTCAGCTAACCAACATTTAAAAAGCTCCGCTACTAATGGGCCCCATCCAATCCCTTTTAATCCTGCCTGTCTGGCAAAATCCCATCTCTCTGCCTTTCCCAGAAATGCCTTCCTATAACTAATTGATCACTATTGGATTAAATCTCACAATGGAGTCTACCGATGCCACAGTAAATTCAGCCCCAGCACTAGCTGGAAATCACTCACTCATTCCACAAAGAATTATCCCATGCTTACTAACATGAGAACAAGACAAATGGAGCTTAGGTCGCTGTTTCCTTATTCCATTCTCTCTCCAGGGACACTCAAATGTATTTCAAATCTCCTCCACTTTCCTCAAATTTAGGCTGTCTCCATTTGCTCAGTAGATGTGCTGGACCACTGATCACAGAGGAACTAGAAGTCATGAGACAGGAACTTTGCGTCAATAAACCTTCACAAAAACCTTTTCCCGTTCCTCCTTTCCTTCTTTCCTGTTATATGAAAAGAGGTTTCCTTCCTAACCTCAATGATTACACTTCCTGAAATGTCCTTATTGAGAGAGCTAAACCCTCGTCTTGACGGGCTGAGCCCCCTTGCCAGGTATCCTCTCGTCCCCTCCCTCTCTTTAGGAGGCACCCAGCTTCTTTCATTATTTTAAGCTTCTATTACAGAAATGTTTAAACAAGCACGAGAGCAGTGGAACTTCCCATGTACCCCTACCCCACTTTCACAGTCATCATCTGGCACGTGTGATACGGCCCGTCTCCTACACTACGGTTAAGGGGCAAAAGCCCATGGGAACATCCTGACATCCGTCTCTCAGGTGTATGCTTTGTGCCCATGTCACAGCTCTCACGTTTCTTTGACATTTACTACCTGTGGAGCTCACTGACCCAAAACAGATGGACAGAGCCATGGGGAGGAAACGCACTGAGCTTCAGATGCTCTGGCCATCAGTTCTGCTCAGCCCTGTAGTCAAGCCTGAGAAGTCACTGAGTTAACTCCTCCCTCCACCCCACGCAGAAAGGAATCTTCCTAAGCAAATGCAGTGCACGGTGTTGCAGTCCCTCAGTCACACAGTGACTGCAGCACGTAGAGAGCACAGAAGGAGAAAACTGTACATGTGATAAGGACTTCACATCACCATGCAAGTGTTTTCAAAGATTTAGAAGAAAGTTTCTTTCCTGTAATACATTTAAAACGAGCTACTGTATGATGAGTTAAACACAGGAGATCAAACACTTTTCTATCTCCTCTCCTTCCCCAAAAGTAAAATATTACATGAAAAGATGCTTCACATCATTAATCACCAGGGAAATGCAAATCAAAACCACTGTGAGATAGCACTTCACACACAGGATGGCTAGAATCAAAAAGTTAGATAATAGCAAGTGTTAGAAGGCCGAGAAACTGAAACCCTTCTATGCTGCTGGTGGGTATGAAAAATGGGGCAGCTGTTTTGGAAAACCGTCTGGCAGTTCCTCAAAAGTTAAACACAGAATTACCATATTACCTAGAAACTCCACTTCTACCTATACACTCAAGAGAAATGAAAACATATGTCCACACAAGAACTTGTACACAAATGTCCACAGCAGTATTATTCATAACGGTCAAAAGACGGAAACAACCTAAACGTCCATCAACTGACGAATGGGTAAATAAATTATGGTATATCCACACAACGTAATATTTTTTGGCAATAAAAACTACTGATACATGCTACAATATGCACAAACCCTGACAACATTATGCAGAAGTGAAAGAGGCCAGTCACAAATAACCTCATATGATTCCATTCATACGAAATGTCCAGAACAGGGAAATCTAGAGAGAGAGGAAGACTAGTGGTTGCTTAGGGCTGGGGGGATGAGAGGACAGGGGCATGACAGCTAAAGGTTATGAAGTTTCTTTTTGAAGTCATGAAAATGCTTTAAAATTGACTGTGGTGATGGTCACCCATCTGTGAATATACTAAAAATCATGGAATTATACACTTTAAATGGGTAAGTTGTATAGTATGTGAACTATATTTCAATAAAGCTGCTAAAACAAGTAAAGGATTTAAAAAGAATAAGGCCCTTGAGGATGACAAGAAGGGGAGAAGATATGACAAAAGATGTCAACACATTTTTTGAAGACGGAAATCCGGTGCAGGAGTGGTAACTGACTAGCAGAGCAGAGGAAGTGCCGGCAAACCAACTCACACCACAAAACTCCAGAAGACGGACGACCCGGTGGCACCAGATAAGGAAGAAATTAAGGGTTTCATGCTGTACACATGTTGAATATTTTGTTCTTTCCTTTGGTTCTTGTTTTATATTATGTATAATTTTTTAAAAAAAAATTTTGGGGGGGATGCTCTTTTCCAGTATTTTGCGAAACCCTGTTGAAATGTTAGCACACTTTAAATGTGCAAAGAGGATCCAGGGTTTCTTGCCTGGGACAGAACCTGCGACAACTGTTTTAAAGTCACCATTGCACACTTCTGGGGTCTGGGTAGGCTAGCGATGGCAGGTGCGGGAATAAAAGCCCGAAATTTCAAAGGTTAGGCAAAATTTGGGACAACAGTCAACAGTCCATTTTTAAAATGTATTTATTTAAAGATAAACTTGTGGAAAAGTTGGATGGATGGTAAACAACCTTCCCCCCCCCTTATCCAGGTGTACCCATTAGTATTTTGACCCATTTTCGATATCTCTCCATTTTGTCTCTGTCTCCGCTCCCTCCCTCCCCTTTCTCTCTATATCAGCACACACACACACACACACACACACACACACACACACATGGATGTCCATGAATGTGCCATGTTCGCGCCCGGGATCCAAACTGGCGAAACGCTGGGCCACCAAAGCGGAGTGTGCAAACTTAACCACTCGACCACGGGGCCGGCCCCACCTGAAACTATTGTTGGTGGAGCTTATCTTGCTCAGACTTTAAAGGATGACTTTACAATCATGAGTCCTGGGGACCTTAGGGGCAGTCAGGACCAGACTTGCTATAAAAAAAACAATGCCAGAGAAGCAAAGATACATAGAGGGATTTGTCTGAACAGAGACCTCCTGCAGTCGACGGAGGGTACATGAGAGGGGTGGGCTTGAAGTGTACCTTCCTTTTGGGTAGAGACGATGGTGAAGCTGTGGATGAGGGAGAAGACAGGGAAAGAAAGGAGCTGTCATTACTGGTAAACCCTCTCACATGGGAGGGAAAGGATTGGGTGTCTGCGGCCAAGATAGATTCATCAGACTCAGCGAGGGAATGCGGGCAGGCAAAGGGAGGACATGACACAGGGCTTCATTCCAGCAGTTTAGCACTAAACAATGAAGCTGTAAAAGTTATACCTATTAAATGACTAGCTAGCGTGGGGAGAGATGAAATAAATATATATACACCATCAACAAAAATGACACTATTGTTTAAAAAGGTACAGAGATGTCAATGGGAATTTTGGGGAAAAGATAGAAAGTAGATGGGGAAAAAAATCATAAAACCTTTCATGGAAGAAGTAACCATAGGTGTGATTCAAAAAAAATCTAAAGGTACTGTCAAATATGATTACAACTGTGCTCACTAGAAGTTATGCTAAAGAGAAGCCTAGTCCCTAAATCAAGATGAGTTTGACCCTGCAGGTCATGGTCCAGCACAATTGCTCTGTAAAATAATGGAAAAGTTTAAAATTTTGCTGGGAGGAGGGGATTTGGCAGAGAAAAAGAGGGAGCAGCAGGGGGAGACACCGTATGGGTGGAGGGGGCCAGATTTGAGAACCTTTAGAGGCTGACTAGCCTAAGAGGGATTCGGGGAAAAGAAGAACTACCAAACATTTTCAAGTTGTTTGCCCTGGGTCCATGGATGTGCCACACCCTTGTGGCCCTCTTTCTCATGCTTTCTGTTGGTTGATACAGGCTACTCTGTTCTCTCATGCTTTTTGGTGATAGTGGATTCTTTTGAGGAGATAAGGGGAGGTGGGGCTGCTGCTGAGTGCATTTCTGGTTTCATACAGGTAAAAACACATTATGTATGAGAGGAAGTTTTAGTTGAAGGCCGAGTAGATCTTGGGGATGTAAATCCCTGGGCACAGGACCGACTTTCAAAGATGACGTGGGGGTCCAAAAGGAGATCACCAAGCAATAAAAGGCTCTTAGGTAATAGCTGGGTAACAGAATAAATAGAAAATTTCACCAAGGTGAAATATATGCTATGGTGAATATGTGGAGTTGGAAGGTAAGTTGGAAGGATCTAAAGGGCCTCAGAGGGGTGGACTGATTTGCTGGCCTGGATGGTGGGGGAAGGGTTGTGGGTTCATCACTTCTGTGTTTTCCCCTCCCCGACCTTCAAGAACCTTTGGTGTCTATGCTAAAGCTCTGTGATGCGGGCCTGGAACTCTAGTCTAGAATGTGCACTCTTAACGCCCAGCTGCCTGAGGTGGCAGTGCACTTCTGGTGATGCAGATCACCCTCTTTGTCTGAGGAATGTTAATGCACCACGGCTGAGCTCCAGCTTGAGTTCCTAGGTATTCCCATCCCTGCCTTCCTGTGTGGGGTGGGGCTCCTTCTTCTGTCACTCTGCTACCTAAAGAGGAGTCCATGTTTCCCAAAATTTCGGAAAGAGAGAGACATCAATCAGGTAAGTAAATCAGGTCCCTCAGAAATATCAAATCTTTCTTTTCAAATAGATGCATTCAATGCTATCAATTTCTCCCTAAGTACTGCTTTTGCTATACCTTATAAATTTTAATATGTTCTATTTTAATTTTCATTTAGCTTAAAATACTTTGAGACTTCTTCCTTGACCAATGTGTTTAGTAGCATGTTGTTTAATCTCCAGACATTTTAGGATTTCCAGCTATCCTTCTGTAATTGATTCCTAGTTTAATTCCATTATGGTCTGAAAACATACTTTGTCCAATCTCTATTTATTTTATTATTATTATTATTTTATTTATTATTAAAGTGTGTTTTGTGGCCAAGAACGTGGTCTATCTTGGTGAATGTTCCATGAGAGTTTGAGAAGAATGTGTATTATCGGATGAAGTACTCTACAAAATGTCAATTAGATCACGTTGACTGATGGTGCTGTTCAGGTCGACTGCATCTATACTGATTTTCTGCCTGCTGAATCTGTCCATTTCTGAGAGAGAGGGTGAAATCTCCAAACATAACAATGGATTCAACTATTTCTCTTTGCAGTTCTACCAGTTTTTGCCTCATATTTTGACACTATGTTGTTCGATGTATACATGTTGAGGACTGTGTGTCTTGTTGGAGCATGGACCCTTTATGGTTATGTAATACCCCTCTTTATCCCTGATAGTTTTCCTTGTTATGAAGTCTGCTTTGTCTGAAATTAATATAGTTACTCCTGTTTTCTTTTGGTTAGTGTTAGCAGGGTACATTTTTCTCTGTCTTTATTTGTAATCTACCTGTATCTTTATTTTTAAAGTGGGCATTTTGTATACAACATTTAATTGGGTCTTGCTTTTTTATCCACTGACAGTCTCTGTTTTTTAATTGGTGAATTTACACGATTTATATTTAGCGATTTTTTTAAAATACGGTAGGACTCATACCTACAATGTCTATAACTGTTTACTATTCATTATATCTATTCTTTTTTCTTCTCTTTTTCTGCGTTTTCTGGTTTTAGACAAGCATTTTCTATGATTCCATTTTCTCTCATCTCTTACTATATCAATTGTTCTTTAAAAAAATTTCAGTGGTTGCTGTAGAGTTTGTAATATACGTTTATAAGTAATGTAAGTCCTCTGTAACATTGTTTTCATTCCTTTCACTTATCCATATACTATAATCACCCAATACATTGTTACTATTATTATTAGCTCAATTGAGAATAAGAAAAATAAAAGTTTCATTTTACCTTAATTTATTCCTTCTCTTCCTCTTTTTAATCAAGATCCAAGTTATCATTTTCCTTCTCCCTGAGGAACTTTTAAAAAATATTTATTGCAGAGCAGGTCTGCTGCTGATGAATTCCCTCAGTTTTTGTTTGTCTGAGAAAGGTTTTATTTCTCCTTCACTTTTGAATGATAATCTCACTAGATATAAAATTCTAGGTGGGTGGTGTTTTTTCTTCTTTCAACACTTTAAATATTTCACTCTCTTCTTGCTTGCATGGTTTATGATGAGAATCCCACAATTCTCATCCTTGTTCTTCTAGATGTAGGGTGTTTATTTTCCTCTGGATTCTTTCAAGATTTATCTTTTGGTTTCCTACAGTTTGAAGACGATATGTCCAAGTATAGACTTTTTTAGTATTTATCTTGTTGGGGTCTTTTCTGAGCTTCTACAATCTATCGTTAACCTGTCATTAATTTTGGAACATCCTTGGCCATTATTACTTCAAATATTTTTCTACTCTGTTCTTTCTCTTTTCTCCTTCTGGTATGCCAATTACACACGCTACATATTTTGAAACTGTCTCACAGTTCTTGGATAGTCTGGGCTTTAAAATTTTTTTTCTTTTTCTCTGTGCATTTCAGTTTGCAAAGTTTCTATTGACATATATTCAAACTCACATATTCCTTCCTTGGCCGTATGCAATCTACAGATGAGCCAATCACAGGCCTTCTCCATTTCTTGTAGTGTTTTTGGTTTCTAACATTCCTTTTTGATTCTTTCTTAGAATTTCCCTCTGTCTGTTGACATTCCTCATCTGTTCTTGTGTGCCATCTATTTTTTCCATCAGAGCCCTTAACATACTAATCATGGTTATTTTGGATTCTATGTGTGATACTTCCAAAACCTGTGTCAATGTGAATGTGCATCTGATACTTGCTTTGTCTGTTTAGACTGTTTTTTCTTGCCTTTTAGCATGCCTTGTAATTTTTGGTTGAAAGCCAGACATGCTGTATTAGGAAATAGGAACTGAAATAAATAAACCTTTAGTGTGAAGTTTTATGCTCATCTGGCTAGGTGTTGGGCTGTGTTTAATATTTACCGTAGCTGTGCATGTCAGAGGCTTCAATTTCCTCTAGTGTCCTTGTTTTTGTGTTTCTTGTGTCTTTAGGTTCCCCTAAATCTCCTCCTTAAACAGAGCCTATGCCTTGCAACTCTTTCAGCTATGATCCCATCACTATACTGCAGCCCTGGGGACGCGGTGGGAAGGTGTTAAGGGAGGGGATATAATTAAATCTTTTAGTGGGCCTGTGTCCCTGGGTTGTGACCTTCACAAGTGTTTCCAAGCTTTTTTTTCTTTTCTTTGAACTCTTTAGATGAGACAGGAAGGCTACAGAGGGCTGCAGTTGGGTAATTGCCCTTCACCCACGTGGGATAAGGCTTGGTACTCTTTTCCCCTGCTGAGGAGGCTTCTATTACGGAGCACACTCAGGGGATATTTCAAAGTCCTTTCAAAATGGTAACCTTTCTCCCCCACCCTCCCATGCCAGAAACATCAGAGTTTCTTCATGGTTCTTCACTGTGAAAACTTAGTAGGGTTCCTGGAAGTAAAACTCACGAGTAGGTGGGGCCTCCCCTTAAATGGTCCTCCAGGAGTTTCTCACTTTCATGCTAGCCCACATGCATCCTCAGCAGTTTGTCAGTGTCTTTTACGTGTTTCTACCAGTTTATGGCTCTAGTGGCTTCTGCTCCAGGTAAGCTGATCTTAACTGTGATTCTCTGCATTCACCCTCTCTGAAGATTTGGGGTAGTAGTTTGCCCTGCAACCTCAATTCTCTGGTGACTTCAAGAAAAGCCATTGATTTTCAGTTTGCTCAGCTTTTGCTTCTCCTAAGGACCGTAGTAAAGACTCCCAAGATCTTTAAGTGTTGGAGCTGGAACCAAAAGTCGCTCCTCAAAGGATAATTCTTTATTTTCCTGTTCCCTTTCTCACATTTTTAAATGAGTTTGGCTGGGCCAGAGAGACACCTAAAATGGGAAGTCTGAGGAGAGGACAGACCATTGCTCTTTTAGGGGAAGAGAACAGGCAGAACTAGGGCTTCAGGGAGGACTAAGGATTCCATTTAAAGCTCACAGACCATCTGGGTGTGCTGGTAGGTTCCCAAATAAAATCCCAAACAGTGATTCTGTAGTCCTTGATTCAGTTATTTAGCGTTTCAGATCTGTGTAGGAGAACACCGTTCCCAGCACTTGATCATGAGTCATCTTGCCATGTCAGGCGCCACTTGCCAAGCCTTCCTTCGTGTTGGGCAGATCAGGAGAACAGAGCTGAGTCTCTGAGCAGACACTGGAGTGTGAGCTCTGTCCCAGGATACAGGGGCCTATCTGAGGAAGCACAGATGTGACTTTGGGCCTCAGAGTCTATGCCCTCCTTGAGCAGAGGACTTCTGACTGAGAACATCAAGTGTGGACTCTAGCCAAAAATCCTCCTTCAAGGTTTTCAAAGCAGGAAAAACTGAAAGTATTTTATCACCTTTAAAAATTAATAAAAGGAAGGAATGCAAAATTATAGGAATTAAAATAGAGAGTCATATTATTCTTGGATAACAAATATCTGACTTTCCTAAACAGAGAAGTGAGACCAATGAGTCCCAGCCCTTCCTTCTTTTCTTTTCGTTCTCAGTGTCAGGGCAGAGCCAAGAGGAGAAGAAAAGGTGGAACACCAAGTGGTAAGGTTCTACCTATCCCACCTGAGCTCTCCAAGGGTGACCCTTCCTGTCCTCTCCATAAGGTCCCAGGTCCATGGTCTCTGAGGATGTCAGTCACTAGATACAGTCCCTCTCAGAAAACAGAGCCCTCAGAGGAGAGGATCATGGGAAAGCAGTCAGAATCTGAAACACTTCTCAGATTCCTGCTCTGCCCACATCTGGGCATGAAGCAGTGATGGACCTGGGCAATGGGCGTTTCCCAATAAGTGGCCGTATGAGATGTCAAGAGTCAGAACTTCTGTCTCCTGACCTTGTGAAAGTACTTTGACTTCCTGGATGATCAGATTCTTCCTTGAAGTAACCAGTGACCTATGTTCCTCACATGGTGTTTTTGAGCCTCACATAGGATGACATACATATATGAATGAAAGCCCTTTGTGAATGATAAAGCAACATACATACGTGAGCTTTATTATTATCATTAACCGTGTGATCTTGAATCCCAATTCTTGGAGCTCTCCAAGTCCAATCTACCAAGGGTACCATACAGGACATTCTACTCTGCCTCCTAAAATATCTCTTTGCTTCTGTCTTCATCACTTTCCTGGTTTCCCAGGTTGGAGAGCTTGCCAGAGTGAAGCAGAGGAGGCAAGGAAGGTGCTTTCTCTGCTGCAAAGGTGACTAAATACAATCCTTCTTTCCTGTATCCCGCTTCTTAGCAGGGTCTAAGAATTTCTAGGGCCTCAGTGAAACGTGAGATTGATAAGGGAGGGAAAATCCTCAGATTTTGAAATCCAGATTGTGAAAGTCTTAGGGAGAAGGAAATAACATAGATTGTGAGCTCAAGGAAGTGGGGGGATGTGAAAGGACAGTATGCAATGGGTGCCCCTAACTCTGTCAGACCTGCCAGGGCCCCATATATTTGTTCTGGTCCTGGCTGCAGCTATGTATATCCTGTCTCCTTCAGTCCCCGGGGCCAGTATCACGATACCACCTGCTTTCGTCAACTGCTATGTCCAGACCCCTCCTGTGAGGTGTGTAATAACACAACCATGGAGGTCAATCAGCTGCTGTTCCTGGAGGACCTGGAAGATGATACTGCCTCTGTGTCCTCTCTGGCTTCCACAGCTTCTGGGACTGAGTCATCATTCACTCTGTCCTCTGCCTTCTCAGAAGTCCCTCCAGGAGACCTAACACCATCCCCTCCACCTGACCCTTCCCTACCGCACCCCTCCGTCCTCTCACCTAACCCAACGACACCCTTAGCTGACTTTCTTTCACCCTCACCACCGGGTCACTCTATGCCACCAGAGCCTTTTCCTCCCTTGGAGTCCAACTTCCCAGCAGACCATTCCCCACCCCAACCCCTTGCCCTTCCCCCTCTCCCACCACATGACACCCAGGCAACGGGGCCTATTCTCCAACCAGAGGCCACTCTGTCTCTGAATACGATCTTCTCTCTTGACCGCACCCTTTCCCAAGATATTAACGCCTTACCAAATTTGTCCCAGATAATCAATCCCAATGATTCACTGGTTTGTCATCACACAGCACCAAGCCTGTCTGTCTCACCACCGACAGACCACCCTTTAACTGTGACTCAATCTAAATCGGTTTCCATCTTATTGAAGTCTGTTCCAGAGAACTCATCTCCAGATAGCCCTGGTGGGTTGTCCACTTATGTCCCAACAGTCAGAGGCACTGACCATTCAAGTCTGTCAATTTCAGAATTCTCTTGTTGTCAGGCTCCTGCCAAGAACATGTTCCTCCCCACATTATCACACTCTGATTTTCAACGAGAGCAAGTTTCCCTCCGTCTACCAGAGACCTGTCTCTGGGGAGACTCTGCTACCAATCACATGGAGGCCAGCAGCCATTCTTTCCTTGGCCTTAACGGCCAGGCATTCTTGGCAAGACAAATAAAAAAGAGAATGGATTTCCAGATATTAGAGAAGAAAGAAAAGGAGGAAGGACTATTTTCAAAACAAATGTGCTCAGAAAACCAACGGATGTCTTCAGGGAATTCATTGCAGCCACTTGACGTACAAGACACCACAGCCCCCTAAACTGGCTGGGACATCACAGGCAAACCAGAGCAGCTGAGCATTTGTCAACAGCTACTGTATGTCAAGACTTTGGGAGAAAACTTGCAGCAGAAATATACCCAGCTCTTTTGGGGTCTTCCCTCTCTGCACAGTGAGTCCCTGCTGGCCACTCTCCTGGTTTCTAGTAGTAGTGCCCCACTAGGGTCTCATTTTGTCTTATTCAATGGAATCTGTAATGCTTCTGCAGTCAAGATGTGGGATCAAGAATCTCCACCACTTCCCCATTCTCACCCTCCTCCCCTCCCCGATGTACATCTGCAACCCTTCTCTCAGACCAACCCCCAATCCCAGCCCCCACCTTTCACTCAGGTCCAGCCCCATGCCCACCTTCAATCCCCACTCTCAATCCTACCATCTTCTTCTCCATCCCAGATTAGGGACCATGGAGTGTCTTTCCATAGATCCCAGATTGAGTCAGACTCTCATATCTCAACTGAAAATCAACACCTGAAATGGCACATGTTGCAGAAGCAACAAGAAAGTCTGTGGGGTTTAGTCCCTGCATTCCAAAAATCTCAAGAAGCCACTTGTCCTCAAGCTCTCACCCCTCCTTTGGTCAGCCAGTCCTCCCATGCCTATGTACCAGTCTCTGTCCTTCCTGGCCATTTTCATATCACCAGTGAACCCCAGGATAAAATGGAGCTCCACATTCCAAGGAGGCTATTCTCACACTGCTGCCTCTATGCCAGTAGGAATCTAGAGTCTCTGTGTAAATGCACAGAAACATCTCAGCAAAAAGGCAGACATGCTCACTCACAGCTCCGTCAGCTTCAGGGCCAGAGTAGCAAGGATCGAGCAGAGACTGAATTGAGTTTCCCAGGAAGCTTCCATGAGACGATCTCCACAAAGTTTCAACTAAGGCAGGACATGAAGAGGAATCTTGGATATATCCTAGAGAAGAGCCCAGAAGATAGTCCTCCAAGGGTCTCAGAATGCTACCTACTGAAGAGTCTGAGGGCTGCCTCAGAGACAAAAAGTAGCTGTGTGTGTCACTCAAGGAATTACTCAGGGAATGAACTCTTAAATGTCTCAAGGAAGGACACAGACCAGAATGAAATGAAAACCATTCTTAGATTACATCTAAGCCAGAAGTTTTGGCAGATCACTGCGGGGAGGAGCCCCCTTGGGGTGTGTCATTCATGGCTGGCTGAGGACAACCCATCCCCTCCTTCTGGGAGTTCCCAGAACAATATGGAAAACAGAAATTTGAAAAACATAACAGTAGGTGGGGTCCACCCCCAGATGACCACTCCAGAGCTTTCTTTTCTGGATCCCAACACCCGACAGGTGCTAGAAGCCCATATTATAAGGTTTCGTGTGAGTCAGAGGTGGGGCCTACCCCTCAAAGTTCTTGAATCCATAAAATCCTATAAGTTGAGAGAAGCCAAAACATGGCCTCTTCCCCAATTTGACTTTCTCTCCTCAGCCACCTATATTTCTGAGGTGGATTCCAAAGCTGAGGTTTCCAAGCCCCCTGAGGGAAGCTCTAAAAGTTTTCAGGGAAATAAGGTGCAAACAACGAATTCAGTCCCCATCCTGGATCTTCCACTCCCTGCTACCTCATCTGTGGGCAACGAAGGACAGGGGTCCCTAAAACCATCCCACTCTGATATCGACCGGGAGCTTGCCAAGGACATCCAGGCAATCGAGCATGGCAGACAGACTTCAGAGATCCTCACACACAGCTTTATAGACAAAGTGAGTCACAGTAAGACTGCACTAGACAATAACAGATGCAGCTGAGAGGTGCCCACAAGGCAAGCTGGGGCTGGACATGTGCCAAGGGATGAGAATGTGAGTTCCAGTGATAGAGAGGACATGATTCAGGGCCAAAAGATAGTGGAGAAGAATTGAAAACATTTTTCCACGTCCACCATGAACTTCAGGGAGATATTCAAGGCTGAGGAGCTGTGCGTTCTTACATCACAATCTTGTGACATCTTGACAACCAACAAGTTGGGAAGCTCCCAAATGGTAAATATCAATGTGAGCAAAGTAGAAACTACCCTGACCAGTGAATGTCCCTCACCAAAAATAGCAGTTCCCCAAGATTCCAAACCATCAGACATTAAAAAACAGCTCCCTACCGAGTTGAAGTTTCAATTGAAGAGCAAGGAACATAGCCAGCCTAAAGGCTCTCCCGCTGACATATCCCTTACTTCAGATAGCTTGCCTTCGACTCCTCACTGACTCAGTCCGAGAGCGTCTCCAGTGGGGACATGGGAGCTTCCCAGGTGCTGCAAGTCCACTTGGAGGACAATGGAGATTAGCGGGAACCCTGGGCCTCTAAGCATGTCTCATGGAAATGCCAGGATAGGAATTTCCCACCAGCTGCAAAGAGAGTGAGACCTCTGGACTCCAGAGCAGGAGAATGTGGAAGCGAGGATTCAGGAGTTGGGACGTCTAAAGCCAGAAAGAAGAGCCACTCTATTGAGGACAGAGAATTACAGGGCACTTCCCCGTATCTGTCACAGAATGAACAGTTTCCTCCTGAAAGTTACTTCAGAAAAATAACGAGGCAGTTTTTTCAGTGGATTAATTCCAAGGAAAAAATCACAGGGCAGGAAAGTCCCCAGCAAAAAGCCAAGTTCACGTCAACCTTTGCACCGCTCTGAGACCCAGCTCAAAGTGAAGCTCTCGTGAGCTGTGGGCCTCCTGAAGCTCATGAGCTCATGGCAGCCATCGGGAAGATCCTAGAGGAGAAACTGGCATGTAGATACGAACCTGAGGCTGCAGAGTTAAGTCAGCAGAAGGGGGAACTGCAGGCCCAGGTAGAGCCTGACGAGGGGCATCCCTCCAACTACGGGGCTCTCTGACCCACAGCCAGGGGAATGGGCAAGGACCACATCCTGCAGCCAAGATGCTGTCCCTCCTGACAAGAGTTTTCGTACAAGGGTTAGACAGAAAAGAGACAGGATCAGACAGCCCTGGAAAGTTGTGGCCTTCAAGGACCAGCATTTATGCCAGAGTCAACCCCCTTCCCCACCCTACAGGGAGTCTGTGCCCCATCCAAGACCCACCTGCATGCATGATGTATGCCACGTCCCTCCGGCCACCCTCACCTCTAATGAAAGCACTGTGTTCAGAGATCTGACTCTTCTATTCAAACAGGAAATGCTTCTCCAACACTTCCAGGGAGGAAAAATGTCCCCAAAGAAATCATTCAGTCCTTGTTGAGAAAGCATTGCAGTTTTCACGAGAACACATCCTCTGATGAGAACCATGGTTAACACAACCAAGGATACTGATCGTCCTCAATAAATGTTTCTGCTAGGAGAGAGTAGTGTTCTCTGTGTGGTGCTTTGGGGGAGTGGATTTGGGGTTCCCAGCGCTTATGCTCAGGGAAAGGAAGGAGGGAAGTCAGCTCTGACTGATTTCCTCTTTCGGTTTCTGCAAGATGACCAGTCCCTTGTAGGGGGCCTGACAGTGGCTTTCTCAGTTTTATCTTGCGTCCTGTATTTGACCTTATTCAGATGTCCTGTACTTAAAACACTTTACTTTTTCATAAAAAGTACAAAAAGTTTACTCTAAAAACTTCCGGGTCTTTTCAAAATGAGAAAAACCCTTCAAGTCCAGAACTTGGCTCAACTTGTCTTTCCATCTGCTCCCTCACTATCCTGAACTATACACAGCTTCAGGGTGGGATGCGTTCCTCTGGAAGGATACAGCCAGAATTTCCCCTTGTTGCCTCAGAAAGTTTTGGAATTGGAAGTGTGGGGGTGTTTAGGCCCTGAGGTGAGTGGCAGGGGGAAATGTTGCTCTTGGATCTCTTGGTGAGGAATGAATGTCACCTGCTCCTAAGAGCCTTTCTCTCCCTCAGGAGGTCTGGGTGGTGGGCCACGTCCCCACGCCTCAGCTGACCCTAACGGAAATGGGGAGCAGTTCACCCTTCCCCTTCCTCTACCCTTCCTGGAGCAGAAGGGAGGAGAGAACTCGCAGCTCTGAAAAGGACCAGAGATATGAATCTTTTCCTGAAAACGGCAGCTTACCTTCATTTAGAAAAAGTTGCTGATTCCTGAGTATCTCACAGGTGAGCAGTCAGTGCAGGTGTGCGTATGGATGGGTTTTGCGATTGTGGACACTGGAGTGGCCAGGGCAGGGTCCAGGAACTGGGTGGGTCCCGCTGAAGAATCTATTATATGTGGGGTGTTAATCTGTCTGGAAGGCACATTCTGAGCTCAACAATGAGGTCTCCCTGCATGTGAGGACACCTCAAGGAATGGGAGGAGCCGCTCCCGAGGGAAACTGCCTCAGGATGCCCAGCTTGGTAGGATTATTGCAAGACCAAGAGATCACCTGGCTATCATTTGTAGGAATGGTCGTCGGGCAGCCACCCAGAATTTGGGGCAAAAGGAGAAAACAAGTAGGGAAAAAGGAATGGTGGAGTGAGTGGAAAAGGAAGGAAAAAATGAGGAGGGGAAGAATGACCTTATCATCACTCCTCATGATCCCTGAGGGTCACTTCGAGCTCACAATGTCCCTTCCAGACAGATTAACACCCCACATCCTGGCCATCCATTCCACCCAGCACTACCTTACCTAGGCCTCACCTCCTGGAGACTAATCAGGGCTGGGGGGAGCACAATGATACCACTGAAGCTAAGAGAATTGGGGATAGTCTTCGAGATTGAAGACAGTATCTCCAGGAATGTTGTCAAGGAGGTCGTCCTCTCATTTGGTGCCTGCCTTCCCAGCCATGCTGCATCTTACACCAAGGTTACAGTAATTTAGGGGTGTGTTAGTTACTATATAACAAATACCCCAAAAGTTAGTGGCTTAAAAAACCGAGTATTTATTAATTCATAGTTTCTGTTGGTGAGGAATGTGGGCAAGGCCTACCTGGGTTCTCTGCTCCAAGGTCTCTCACAAGGCTGCAATTAAGATGTCAGCTGGGGCTGGGGTCTCAGCTGAAGGCTTGCCTGGGGAAATACACACTTCTTCGCTCACTTCTACAGCTGCTGGCTGGATGCAGTTCCTCAAGGCCTGTTGGACTGAGAGCCTCAATTCCTGGATGGCTGTTGGCTGGAGTTGGCCGGAGGCAACCTTCAGTTCCTTGTCATGTAGGCCTCTCCAACATGGCAGCTTGCTTCATCAAAGCCAGGAGAGAGTCTGCTAGCAAGACACAAGTCACAATCTTGTAAACTAACGAGGGAAATGATATCCCATCACCTTTCCCTTATCCTATTAGTCAGAAGCAAATCATGAGGTCCAGCTTACACTCAAGGGGAGCAGTTTATACAAGGGTGTGACTAGCAAAAGAAGGGATCTTTGGAACCTTCTTAGAACTCTTCCTAACATAAGGGTTTCTTCTTGGACATCCCACTGAGTTCACTGAAGCAAAAGTGACCAAAGGGACCAAG
The DNA here is from genome assembly GCF_041296265.1 of Equus caballus. Lineage (NCBI taxonomy): Eukaryota > Metazoa > Chordata > Mammalia > Perissodactyla > Equidae > Equus > Equus caballus. Next base: position 390,172 of record NW_027221973.1, read on the forward strand.
TGGATCCTTGTGCTCATCCATATCCACGTCATCAAAGTTAAAGCTGCTTAATGGCTAAGCGGAGTAACGTCTGGTAAGAAAAACATCAAAGAGATTGAAGCATCCAAAGAAGGAGGGAAAGGTGGCATGGAGGTAAAGGCGGTGTGGGGTCATCATGAACGGTAAAGTGAAAGGAACCCTTAGAACCACCTGCCTCACCACTGCCAGTATTCAGACTTAGAGGGGAGGAAAAATTAGGTGCAAGACGGCTCATCCTCACTCCGCCACCGTATCTCCACTCTGCTCTAGCTCCCCGACTACAGGCCTAAAGAAGCAACCTTCAGTTCCCATAGAGATAGCCAGGCTTATAGAGGAAGCAAACCCTACAGCTTGCAAGGTTTAACTTCTGCTCTTATTGATATATTTAATATAGCACATCCATCATTTCAAATTTGCTTCTCACAGCTTGAACATCCGAGAGGATGAATCACACAATCTATGGCAAAGCCAGTACTAGGGAATTCAGCATGTAGCTCCCATTCTGGGATGTTTTCCATGAACCCATTGCCAAAGAGCTTCTAACCAAGGGAGAGGTGGTGGCTCAAAAGGGCTGACTTACTGGCTGGGGTCACAAAACAAGTCATACCTGGTGCCCAGATATTTGCTTCTATTCAGAGAAACACTGGATGAGGCAACGAGACAGAATTTGCACACTCAGCACATCTAGGCAGTGAACTGTCCAAATGAGGTGACAGTACCACCCAGGAGTGATCCCACACTCTTGTTCTGCTTCTAGTACTGTTTTCCTTTTTCCCAGATTCCAGTTCCTATGGGAATGCAGGACTCTTACCAAAAGAAGGAAAACGTATTAGCTGAACAGTGACTGGAGAGATGAGGATGAATTTCTCTACAAACAGATTTCATGGGCTTGCTGCTTATACCCAGAGATCAGTGCTGTGCAGCTTGGGGGACGTGGGGGGTGGGGGTGGGGGTGGGTGTCTCATTTACACGATATTCTGTGGCGCCTGAAGAATTTTCAGTGACATAGAATGTGATGGGAATGGGTTACCTGAATTTTTATACCCTCAAGCCCACACTCCAAACCTAATGTCAGGGCCAATAAAATGCATGAATTGACTGCTAACTTGATGTGGCTTGGGTATGGGAACCCCAGATCCCAGCTTCAGGTACTGTGAATTTCTCTGGTACCAGGTGCTGCCTAAGGGAATCAGCTTTCTTGAGGCAGCCTTCACATGGATTAACACTCAGAACTGTGCCCTAATCTGCAGCCACAATGAAGGGGCCAAGGCTATGAGAAGGGGCTCTTCTCTCTCTCTCTCTTTTTTTTTTAAAGATTGGCACCTGAGCTAACAACTGTTGCCAATCTTCTTCTTCTTTTTTTCTCTTTTTTCTCCCCAAATCCCCTCAGTACATAGTTGTATATTTCAGTTGTGGGTCCCTCTAGTTGTGGCATGTGGGACGCCGCCTCAACGTGGCCTGATGAGCAGTGCCATGTCCACACCCAGAATCCGAACCAGTGAAACCCTGGGCCGCCAATGCGGAGCATGCGAACTTAACCACTTGGCCACGGGGCTGGCCCAGGGGCTCCTCTTGAGGCCTTTCCTCTGGAACTTCCACTGGCCCTGGATCAGAGCCTAAATTAGGCTATTTTCCTGGGGTCACAAGGACACGTTTGGTCTTCCTTAGGGAGGCCAAGTGGAAGCTCAGAGATTTGTGGAGGCTGCCTCCCTATCTCTCCCAGGAGACTCGGGGTCTGTTCCTTCCTTCAGTGGGGCCCAGGAGGTAGAGAAGGAACTGAGTATTATGCAAGTTTAGCAATGCTTCACTGTGGGAGGGGGTTGGGCTGACAAGAGTAGGTAATTTTCCTTTGCAGGGATTCTTGCCCAGCTTGAGGCAACCTTCATTTGAAGCAGGATAATGCTGTTTCTACCCTCCACCTGAGGGGACTCCAGAAGGAATAAAAGTTACCTTTCCTCATTTGTCTTACAGGAAGGTCTGGGCTTCTGGGTTCAGGAGTTATTAATGGCTTTCATGTTTCCTGAACCCAAGGAGAAGTTGTGAGACACCTGTTGTACAGTCCTGTCCAGACCCTCATGTGGGAGGAGACTTTAGCTGGCTGCTCCAAGGAGAGAGGAGATAGGGGTTGACACAAGTGCTGGGGTGAGAGAAGGAGAGTTGCCTAAAGGTAGCAGTGGCTCCAAGACCCTGAGAATCAGGATGTAGACACGAGTCCCTTAGGTGGACGGGTTCTGTGTGGAAGTCCTCTAGCAGACAGCACAATGTTTTAAGGGATGAAGTGATGATGCTGAGATGACTAATCATCAAGCCCCATCATCTTGAGAGCTGTCGCAAGACACGGCATTGCTCACACTTAGCACAGAGGCTGTGCAGCCACTGGCCTTTCAATGGGCCTGAAGGGCTTGGGCAATGAAAATCCCAGGGGCAACCAAGATGGACTCAAGATCACAGGCTCTTACCTACATATTTGATGGTGAATACTTAACTAAATAGGCAAAAAGCTCCCATTAATGACTACTATTGTATATCTTCCTATCCTTTAAAATGGGGTCTTTGAGCCAGATTTAATTTAGAAAAATTAAGTACTGCTTATTGTACTTCAATCTTGTGAAACAAATTTATGCTTTTTATGTATATTATCCCATTTAAACTTTACAATGCTTTGAAGTAGGTTTCTTTACCCTCTTTTATAGAAGGGCACGACCTGAAGGACAGAGAAGGTAATATATATTCAGAGTGCTAGCACAGAAGAGGGAGCCAGGGATGGAGAGCCCCCTTACGCTGTGAGGGATTCTTTGGATGTAAATGATGGCAAGTACAATTCAACTGACTTTAAAAACAGGATCTGTTGACTCAGGCACCTGAAAAAGGTCTGGGAGTAAGGCTGCCCTCAGGCAGGAGGATTCGTATTGGGGCTCAGCTGATGTCATCAAGTTTCAGTTTCTATCCATTTCTCTGCTCTAGATTCTGGACTGGCTACCTTGTAAGTCTGTCTGGCAAGTTCGTAGCTACATCTTCCAAACTAAAAGCACAGCCAAAAATGGGTTGTTTCTCCCACTAGTCCCTTCAAAAGTCCCACTGTGCCTTATTGTCTCCAGTTGGGTCACATGCCCATCCCTGACCAAACGCTGTTGCCAAAAGCATGGACCAATCTTTTTGGCCAAGCCTGACTTCAATGCCCTCCTTTAAAGTAAGAGCGTTAGTGATAAACAACTCCACTTGACATGGACTGAAACTGACAACGGGGTTAGATCCCCAGAGGGCAAAAGAAGGACTATTTTTAGAAGGTGAGTGAATGCTGAGTGTCAAAATAAAAACAAAAACAAAACGGATGTCTACTTCAGCCCTCTCTCTCACCACCCCATTTCTGCCTTCTTGTCCAGAGTCATGCCATGGACTGAAGGTTAGAGTTAGAGGAAATGCCAATTCTGTGGAGGACAGGAAAGGAACTCAAAGTGGAAGGAATCAATCAGAGGCCCCAACATCCATGCGGATAGACCATCCAATGATCTGATCTCTCACTGTCTGCTCCTTCTCATCTTAGAGTCCTTTACTTTCATTCCAGTTCAGTTACGGCCATATCCTAGAACTTATCACCAGCAACACTTGTGTGTTCTGAAAAAATACAGTCTGACATTCCACCCTTTATCCTCTCAGCTTATGCCCTCAGCATGTTAATTCCTCAACCTATTCAGGAACTACAAGCCACTCTATACTTTCCCCTGCTCACCTGACAACCTTTGTCTTCATTTCCTCCCTCTCCAAGGAAAACTTCATGGGGCATCACTTAATCCTAAACCTAAATATACTGCTCTGCTCTAAACAGCCTACCCCCTTCTTTCATTCGTCCTGTCTAGCAAAATCCAACTCTGCCTTTTTTAGAACTGCCTTCAAATAAGGGCCTGCTTCCTCTTGGATAAAATCACACAAGTGTGTTTGTGCCCCATAAACTTCTGTTCTACATTTGTTGCTCAGCTCCACCACTGCCTCAGAATCCAGTCATTCCTCCTGTGTTACCATGTGCCAGATGCTCTTCCAAGCACTTGGGACACCCAGTGGAGGCAACAAACAGAGGCCCTGTCTCGGGGGAGCTTCTGTGATTGTTTTCTCAGTCAACTCGCTTGCCTAAGTTCTCAAAACAATTCCACTTTCCTACACCTTGTCCACACTCCCCGCTCATTGATCATATGTGCTGGACCACCAGAGGGAAACAGAGAAGTCATCAGATGGGAACTTTTCTTCATAAAAACTTCAAAACAAAACAAAACCAAAACCAAAATGAGATCCTCCATCTCTTCTTTCCTCCTTCCTTCCCACCATACTGAAAGGTTTCCCTCAATGCTTTCCTTAATCCTCCCAACCTGGGATCTGCCCGCCCTTTCCAAGTCACAACACTTTGACATGTGTGGACTATCTGCCTTAATTATCTACTTTTCCAGAGGACCAAGACTACATTTACCTCATCACAGCTGGAAACACCAAGCAGAGCTCAGAATCCTCTGGAGGAATACATTGGCAATAGGAGGGATCGATGGGGAGGTCCTGCCCAGCATGCTCTGGGGCGGGGCCACGTCTGGGGACAGGGCCTGAGAGACTCAGAGCCTGTTTGGCTTCTTGAGGGCGACGGCACCAGCAACATGGCCAGACATCTCACCTCAGGCTTCTGGAAGATATGAGTTGAGATTTAATTCAAAGACAGGTTCTGAGGAAGGTTTCTGGATGCCTGAGTGACCTTCCCCACTGCCCAGCCTGAAGGATCCTTTCCTCCATCTGCCATTTCCATTACGGTGGGCAGGCCCTCACAGCCCCTGGGCCCCCAAACTCTCACTCCAGGCCCAGCCTTAGAAGGCACTCAGAGGCCTGGGGGCAGGGCTCTGCCTGCCCAACACCACCCCCTTTGACGATGGCACTCTTAGGAACTCCACCAAGGTGAGAATAGTAATAAATAGAGTAACAATATTGACAACTGTTAAGGCTTCACCTTACACTGGCTGCCTGGCCTTGCACAAGTAGCCTGAGTCTCAGATCTCATCTATTATGCGCAGATACTGATGTGTACTGATAGGGTTGGTCCTCGGAACTGGAATGAATGAGTAAAGAGTTTTGAACAGTGTTTACCTAACACTAGAAGTTTAATATGTGCTACCCATTATTATCACTCATTTAAAATGCTAGGCCTCCTCTTTATTATTTTAGAAGTATCAATTTACCACTCATTCATTCTTCCTTCCTTCAGAATGAATTTATTTAGTACCTAACATGTGCCAGACACTATGCCAGGCTCTGGAATACAATGGTAAGCAAAAAGGTAGAGTCCCTGCCTTCATGGATCTTACAGTCTAGAGGGGAGATCAGGCAGAAATTAATTATACAAGATTGTGTAAATGTCCCATGTTACATTCTATGAAGGGTTCATGAGCTGGTTGTCGGTGCCAAGGGAGTTTAAAACATGGGGATTTGGCCTAACCAAGGAGAAGAGGGTCTTCCTCACCCACCCCTCAGGAGCTGATAAGGCTTAAGAGGTAAAAGGTGAGTAGGAGACAACTTGGCAAAGCAGGGAGGGAGAAGTGTTCCAGGCAGAGGAATCTGGGTGATGAGAGCAGAGAGAGTGAGGAGGGAGGAATGTGATGCAACAAGAAGAGGGAAAAGCGTGGGAGGCACAGATTAAGCAGAGTTCTCTGGGCCAAATCAACTAGTTAAGTCTTTGGAGCAATGGGGAGCCAGGGGAAATTTTTAAGTTAGGATTTATTTATATGTGTAGGGTATTCAGATTTTAGTTGTATTATTTGAGTTTCCAAAAGATTACTGTGAATTAATACTGTGAATTAATGAATTACAGTGATTTAATGTGAAGAATGCTTTGGATGGGGTAAACAGGATGTGAGAGACCAGTGAGAAGGCCACTGCAGTAATCTACGAAAGAAATGATGTCAGCATGGACCACAATGGTGGTGACCAAAGTGGAGTAACGTGGACGGATGTGAGTGGCATGACTTCATTAATTCTAATAAGATGGAACATTTTTCCTTTTCTTTCGCTCCAGTGCCCAAGAGGTACAGGTTGGTGCAAGATGTGGGGTCTTTTATAGAGTTGGACAAGTCAGCAGACACGAAACATTTGAAAAGGCTGCTTGAACTGCTGACTAGCCAAAATCAAAGAGGAAGTTGACCTTCAACCCTTTGTTTCATTCCAGCTGCAGAAGTCATTTTCAGTTACTCTCTGACTCAAGTAAACACCACTCCCTGTCACCTTATCCCTTTGAGGGTTGGTTCACTTCTACATTTTCACTGGGACATGATTCTCACTGACAATAGAAAGTTCGGCACCCAGACCTGCAGATGTGAAGACACTTGCTCCTCTCTCGAACTATTAGTACTTCTGGGAAACACGTCCCAGTGCCAAACTGTCCTGGTCCTGAAATGACCCCATTATTTGGGGAAGTAGTAAAGGAAATTACATGTTTTAAACCCCGAGCGGCACTCTCTTTGGACATCGAAAGGTGTAAATGATAAAATACTTACTAGACTTAAAGACCAGGGAGTAAACGGGGGGCTGGACGCTGCCCAGACTCTGTGTGTCAGCAAAACATATCTGAGCTCAGCGAAGGACCAAGACCAGGACCAAGTGTTTTCCTCAGTGGAATAGTTAGACAACAGAGGTGGGCAATTTAGGAAAGATAACTTCTTCTGTCCCTGCTTTAGAATTTCTATTACAAACAAAACCCAATCCTTAGCAAGATTTAAGAGCATGGGACAAAGACTGCTAGATGTTGAACTGCTGGGAGTGGGCCCACGTTTTATTTATCTTTGTTTCCAAGCACATCCGCAGTGCTTGCCACGAGGCAGATACTCAGTGAATGCTGGGTGGAACAAGGATTCCTCTGTGTTTTCATGGGGTATTTATATGGTATGGGAATTCAGTCATTTTTTGCCCCACTAGGTAGAGATGGATGCTTTCTGTTCTCCATGTTTACTTTGAACACCATTTAGCTACAGGGATGTTCTAAAATGAAATAATAAGGAAACCAGCTTTAATACGATTTTATATATACAGACAGATACACTTTCTGACCACGTGCAGATATGAATGCTCTCCCTGGAAGATGCTTTTATAACCTAAATTGCACTAGAATGAGGTTAGAGATGGGGAAGAAAGGGAAAGTAAGGTAAAACTCACAGCTTAATTTCTAGACAGGATTGCTGCTTTAAAAATGAATTTCAGGTGCTTCTTGGCATACTTGGCCCAAGCACTGGAGATTTAACAGTGATTTGTGATTTGGTGTGACCCAGAACATGGCCCAATGGTCCTCTATCCTTTGAAGAAGTCAGTCTGTTCTCTTGATTGCTGTTCTGGACTTTCTCACCGTCACTCCCCATCAGGGCCCCATTCCTTCTGCTCTGTCCTAGTGGAACTGTACCTTGACCTTCATTCTCCCACTACTCTAGTCTCGACTTCTCCTTGTTGCTAGATTACTCTATTATTGCTTCTCACATTGTGGTTCCCAGACCAGCAGCATTAGCATTGCCTGGGAACTTATTAGAAATGCAGATTCTCGGGCCTCACTCTGGACCTACTCAAGAAGAAACTTTGATGTGGGGCCCAGCAATTTTAACAAGCAAGGTAATCTCCAAGGTGAGAACCACTGCTGCACGTAAAGCTCAGTTCTGAGCATATCACCCCTTTGCCCAATACCCTTTATTGCTTTCCTGCCGACAACCACATGAGTGTGTGTGTGTGTCTGTGCACGCCCTTCTATCCAAGGCCTTCTGCAATCAAGCACCTGCTCATGTGTCCCCACGCAGGGAGGTGTCTTCCACAGTCATCCTAATGGGTTACCTGCTTTTCCCTCTGCTCTCCTGCCGCCTCTCTCTGTTAATGTTGGGTCCTCTGCTAGAAATACCCACCTCCTCCCTCTCCTTGGAGAAACCTTGCTCATTCTTTAAGGCTCACTGAAAAATTAATATTTATCTAAGGAATCCATACCTGTGCCTTTAAAACCAAATAGTACTGAAGGCTTTCTAAAGAACCACGGCAGGCCCTCCCCCACCTCACAACCCCAATCCTTCCTATCCCCCCAGTTCCATTCCCCATGGAAACCACTTGAGCCGTTTCTATCATAGTTGTTCTGGTGTTTACCTCTATTTATATAACTAATACGCAAATACTTGTATTTAAAAGTAATTTTAAAATATTAGATACTAACTTCTTGCCGTGGTAGATAAAATTTGAGTAGGTAAAATTGCAGGTGGATGAAATTTGGTCGACACCCCATTCCCCTCTTCACTCTTCTCAATCTGTCCTCACTTAAATCTTTATTCATGCAAAGTTCATCTTGGCATGGAAGGTGACCCCTTTCCTGGAACGTGTTCAGAGACTGCTCCTCCCCTGCTCCCACAGAGCTGTGTATCTCTCTTAGTGCACTGTCCCCCTTGCCCTTTCACGTTTGTATGTATGTGTCTCCCATTCCCACCAGCTTGTAAGAGCCAGGAAAGTCTAATCCGTCTTTTACTTTCTCTGAATCCTCCCAGGGCAAAGCACAGGGCCTGGGATATAGTACACACTGAGCAAACGTGGCCAATTTAACCGTAAAGTAAAATATCTGCCTGACCTTTGAAGCTTGCTGGTGTGACAGCAGTACTTGGAATGAGTCTTCCCGTTCCAATGTGGTTTTCCAACATTATTGTGGGGAATAGTAAACTGGAGTCAGGAGACTTGAGCCACACCACCTTCTTGGTGACTTCTTTTAAGACCTTGGGGAAGGCACTTAATGGTTTTGCTTCTGTTTTTTCACCTATAAAGTGGCAACAATAATATCTATGGACAGAGTTGTAGGGAGGACCAAATACAACAGCACAGGTTATCAGGTATAAGGCATTACATTGATTCCTTATGTTTAAAACAAAAAGGCAAACCATTTTCTGGTAGCACATAGGGCTATAACGAGCATTAAAACCAACCTTTAAATAGAAAACTTTATTTTTAGATGATCCAGGGGGTCTTTCTTCCAAGATCAGCCTAAGATTTTTTTGGAGGAAACTGTATTCTCATTGTCCTGAAATTTGAAGCAAGAAAATTCAATCATTTAAGACCATTTGCCTATTCTGACTTGTTGATGAGAAATCACCACTACTGCCACCCTTTTAGCCTCTGAAGGGATTGTAAGCTTTGTCTTGATTTGATGGCTCAAAAATAAAATCTACCAAAGGCACGTTTTCTAAGCCTTGTCTGGCTCTACCCATTAGAAAAGTGTGAGCTACTGTTCTATCAAAACTAATTATATTTTAAATCTACAACCAAGTCTCAATTACCAAGGTTAATGGGACTACATGCATACATAATTCTCTCTTACATTTATACAGTGCTTTTAACTTCTTCAAAGCACTTTTCACTGTACTGCATATATAAAACAGAGGCATTTTTTTAAATCCACAAATAAGGTAAAAAATAAATCTTAAGATCAATAATTTCAACTTTGTACCTGTCAAAAGCTATTAGAACTTGCAAAATTGTCTAATAGGACTTTCATTGCCCTACTCTCCTCTCGACCCCTCTCAACTAAGGCCAGAAAAGACCGAAAGATCTGGAGGAATCTCCAGAGGAGAGGAAGCCAGAGAGGGAAGGAAGCCAAGGACCTGGGCCATCCACAGCCTGGATCATTAGCTCCAGCGTAATTGAGAATAACTGACTGTATGTGTGACTATGGCCAGAAAATCCAGAAAGAGATGAAAAGGCAAAGAAAATGACGTGTGAGTAACAGTATTTACAGGGTCTGTCTCTGTCATTCTCTCAACAAGCATTATTGAGTGCCTACTGTAATGACAGGTGCTTTCAACAAAGAGGATGGACACAGCAATGAACAACCCAGGCAAGACTGCTATTTTCATAGTGATGACCTTCCTGAATGGTGCAGACAGACAACAAACACAAAGACACACAACTTCACATAAACAGATAACTTCAGGTGGCACTAAGCTCTGTGGAGTCCATAAACACAGGAATGTGATAGAGCCTTGGGGAGGGGATGCTGTTGTAGATAAGGTCACCAGGGAAGGCCTCAGGGTATCTGAGCTGCAATCTGCGAGAAGAGCCCACCCTGTGCAGGTCTGCAAACCAGATGATGGAATGAGTGAACTCGCCAAATATGCTAGAGGGAGAGGGGTCCAGGCCAGTTTCAAGAGGTTCCAGGAAAGTCACTGTTCTGTGGTTATTCACTTTGTGTCCTTTTGGGGATATTACTAAAACCTCTCCAGGACCCCGGATTTATTGCCTCTACAATGTGAGTTGCTAACACTGATCACCTGGACAGGGGAGCGCTGAGAAATAATGGGTAAACAATTGTGAGGAGCCACATAAATGCTAAATAATGCTCACGGTAATAAGCTTTTATTAAAGTCAGCACCTTGACAGGCAGCTCACAATCGGATACCTTGGCAAATGTGTGAATTGACGTGGCTGCTCCCTGTGCACACCAGCACCATCCTTTAAAACAGAAAAAAATAAATGAGCCTATGGTCATGATATTCGAAGTAGTTAGTGATCAAACAACTGTCTGGAGAGAAAGCTGGTGTGTGAAGTGTACAATGGGAGCAGGAAGATAACGGCACATCACAGCCCAGCTCACGCAGAGGATAACTCATGAATTGACTGGATGCTTGCTGGTGCACACACCATCCACTCCAGGGTGGTATTCTAACCCCATCAGGACTAGGTGCTGCCACCAAAAGCCCCAGCAGACAGGAAGGGGAGTGAGAAGGAGCCAGAACAGAAGCATCTCTGGCAGCAGCCCTCTCTGGCCCTCGTGGCCTTGGAAAGCCACCCCTGGGGGAGGACTCAGCAGCCAGCACCAAGGGCCCTACCTTGGAAGGGCACCAAGGAAGTGGTGGGGGGGGGTGTGAGGGAGGAGGGATGAGCATTGCATTTCTCCCTATGAGAATGAAATATCCCAACGCCAGGAGAGACTTCAGTTGTCGTTATAACTGAGCCTCCCCACACAGAGATATGAGTCCACCCCTTAGAAGCAAATCTTCCTCCCCCAAAACCTCCCCCCAAAATATAACATTAACATCACAAAAAATGAATTCTTTTTTGTGGGTCCTACCATCTCTTTGATATAAATACACAAGTGCCTAAACATTCTTTCCCATCTCCCATCCCACATCGGCAATCAGATTGTGACACACACACACACACACACACACACACAAGCACATGCTCACACAAATACCACACACACCCAATTCCTTTGTTAAGCCCTGGCTCAGCTATTATAAGGTACCTGTGGAGTGTAGGTCACATAGCAGAAAAGTTTAAATTACTGTTGCTTCTACTCTGAAAAGCAGACAGGAAGAAAAGACAATAAAAAAGAAAACACTTATTTTAATGCTGAGACTAAACACTCTACTCCACGTTGACTGAGGTCACTTTCCCACTGTGGGATGGGGAGAATCGAGATGATCTCTGAGGTGCTATGAACCCACAGTGCAGACTTCATGTTTTGAGGCTTGACTAGAAACGACGGGGACGTGAAAAAGAACATGGCGAGATAATCCTAGTCTTCAGGAAATTATGGTTTAAACTGGGCTGGAGAAAGACCAAGATCCTGAAAAAAACCTAATTGATTTTAACCAAATGGAGTAATTTTAAAATGTTAAATACACTGGGATATCATATTAAAAGTATTCTGGGAGAGCATGCCGCATGGGACGTGGTAAGTGCTGAATTTCCTGCTGCTAAGGGAGGCATTCCTATCTGCCAGTGTCTCATGCTGCTCAGACCTGAATCATTCATTTAGGTAGACCATTTGTCCAAGTGCGTCATTTCCCAAAACAGCCAATGAAGGAATCCAGGGAGAACTGTCCTGAGGAGATGTGGTCATCCTCAAGGCCAAATCAGTCTAGACTAAGATGGTTTTTAGCAAGACTGCCCAAAGGGCTTCTAGACTTTGTTTGGTAAGTGTTGTTAATGCCTTGGTAACAATGGACTGTTGATAAGGTGGGAGATAATGTCAGAAGGAAGGAAGGTACCCGCTCACATCTTTTGCTTTTAACTTAAGCTAACCCATAAAATCCATTATCAAACCCCAAGGAATGCTCCCAATTATTGTCTTGGACCCTTCATTTTGCTTTGCTTTGTTTTTTTTTTTTTCAACTCTCTATTTCTGTTTTTACCTGGCACTGACTTGCTTGACTCCTCTTCTCCTCTCAGCTTCTGGCTCTGTGCTCCCCCTTTAGACTTGATGAGTAATTTTGGTTTTCCTGCTTTTCACCTTTGGCACCCCTTCAAAAATGGGTTAGGTTTATCTTCTGGCTCTTTTTACTTCTGACTGCTTGGAAGTTTGGATCATACTTAGCCAAGTTTTGATCCCAGGACCTTTCCCTGGCTTTGACCTGTCTCAGTGGCATCTGTGCTGGGCTTGACTCCTCCAGGTGAGGGCGTCGGCAAGAGGGAGGATCAAGCAAAGATCAAGCAAGGAAATAGGAAGAATACCTGGCTCGGCTTAAACTGTGCAGGGCACTGAGGCCTTGCTGGCCGTCCAGTCTCTGCCTCCTTCTTCCTCTGCTGCTTTCATTCCCTCCCGTCTCTGACTTTCAATTTTTATTAAGTTTCCACCTTCTGACTGGTCAATCCTCTTCTAGCATCCCTGTGTAAGATTGAAATGGGAGTGGGAGTGATATCCCTTAGCCAAAATAAGTTCGAAAGCTGGGAGAAACTGCTGAATCTCTGGTGTCTTTATAGCACTTATCAAATCCCAATTAACCATATTAGTTGGCAAACTGCTCTGGCTTCCCAGGGAGTCAGCTGGTAGGTGAGTCAATAAATATCTGTCAGATGAATGGATGCACACACACTAGTTGTGTAGCATGGCATCAGGTACTTTAAATAATACAAAGTATAAGACTTCATCCTTGGCTGAAGAAGGACATCTTCTCACGGCCATTCACAAAAGGACTGTTTGGAAATATCACCAAGCGCTAGACCAGCTTCGCTATTTCTTCTAGAAAACAAGAAGAAATCTCTTGTTTCAAGAGATGTTTGTGTCATCTCTTAATGCACAACTGGCTTCATGTGGGCAAAAGGGAACGTGAGCAAAGCCCTGGTTAAAGCATAACAGACACCCTTGGGCTAACGAACTGTCGAAGGTATTAGTGTCAGCGGATTTTCTACATACTGCTTTGTAAACAGCAACACGCATAAACCATAAACAAGGAGAATGAAGTGAGCACCCACAGAACCACCACTCATGTCAAATCATACAATGTTGATATCACCCCAGAAGCCTCCACTCTCCTGTCTGATAATCTTTCACTTACTTTTCTTTATAATTTCATCACCTTTATAGACTCCCATAAAACATTTAGTTATATCCAGTTTGGGGATCAAAATAGATTAAAAACCAACAATTGCAGGTGCATTCAACATTGGACATGAAAAAGAAAACTGGTTTTTTAATAAGATACTTGAAGTGTACACTTTCCGTAGGTGATCAAGACATTTACTCTTTCGTCCATTTTTATGTTTGCTGACTGCCAATCACTCTACTCCTTAATACTTCAAAGGTATTTTTCCCAAAGCTGCCTTTTGTCTTACACTAATGCTTTCCCGGACTCAAGTGAATTTTGAAGGAGATTGAGCTCATCATGATGAAATGGATGTTGACATTCCATAACCATCATTGTAATTATTCCTAATTTGTACTTTGCTTCAAAAACTCTCTTCCCTTGCCCCCTAAAGTCTGTACTTTCAGAATAGCATCTACAGCTTTAATTATACCTGACAATAAACTACTCTCACCACAAAATCTTGTTAATCACGGTGTATGTTACTATCTTCAAATATCCTGTTTTTTAAAACTGCATTTATATGAGGTTCCCAAAGAGTTACAATATTAGCAATGAATGTTTTAACTGTTTCTGTAATTACTGTCTGTAATTACTACAAATCAAAGTTATACAAACTTTGGATTGGAGGCTGGTTGAATTATCTACCAAACTGGGGTGAATGGTCCTTTAATCAACCGTATACTGAACAAATCTACAGAGTAAAAACTGAGATGGAATTTGAATGACTTGGTGTCCATCGAGAATCAAATCTGATGCTGTAGTGTTAACAAGGGACTTCAGGTCCAGAATAATTCTGTTAATCACACTTCTTCCAAATTAGTCAGTTAATATTGTGGGTCCTGACGAGACAGGATTTAGGAAGGCAGAGAGCGGCGGGTAATGCTCCTGGTGATAGGATCCTTAGAGCAAAGGACAGAAGACAAAAGGAGAAGGCTGTATTCGTGAGAAGTGAGCTGGACCATAGCCGCTATAATTATAAGCTTATAATGTCACCACACTGCTTTCTGTAATGTAATATTTTTGTTGTCTGTTATTTTCCTTGATTCAGGTTTTGTATTTTTCATGATGTAATAGTGAGATCTAGTCTCATTTTTCTGTGTATTTGGATACATTGAGTAGAGTGCTCTGGCTGAGTAAAGAGTTTCACATATGGGAGACTTGAGAAACAAGAGTGGCAAGAAAAGTTAGGTCAGATTATGAAAATTCTTAAAATGTTTATATTGGACTTAATCCTTCAGAAGTCATTTAGTGTTCTCTTTTCTTTTTTTGTAATTGAGAGCACCAGGAGGAAAGGAGTGTTTTTGATGATCTATTTTATTTCTTTCTCTTTTCTTGGAGGAAGATTGGCCCTGAGCTAACACCTGTGCCCATCTTCCTCCATTTCATCCGTGGCTCACCTGCCACAGCATGGCCTGATAAGCAGTGTATAGGTCTGTGCCAGAATGGGAACCTACAAACCCCAGGCCGCCAAAGAGGAGCACACAAACTTAACCTCTACACCACTGGGCTGGCCCCATTTTTGGTGATTTCTAAGGGGTAAAAACTAGGCAGGGAGATTAGGTAAGATGATATAGCAAAAATTCAGGCATTAAGAAATAAGGTTAGACTAGGCTGGCGATGGCGGCCATGGATTGGAAAGGAAGGAAGGATGGATGCAGCATCATAAGGGAAAAATTTGCTTCTTTCCCTTTGTCTTTTCAGCCATTTGGGCTTAACGGTGTTCAGTGCTCCTGATTTATTTCCCTTCCCATTTATATTTTCCTTCTTCCCTTGATAATCTACTTTTGCTTTCCCATTTTTCCCTCTCTTCTCTCCTTTGCTTGCGTTCTTATCACCTTCCCTGATAGGACGATGACTGAATCAGGCAGGTAGACATCAAATGGGAGATCTGAGTAGAAACTAACTATAAGATTTACTAATTAGAGTATGTTGCTGCTTAAAACATTCTTTTAACCTTTCACCTGCAGTTAAAAAGAAGAAAAGAAAGGTGAGGAGGCAAAAAAGGAGTAGAGAGGAAAAGGGAGAGACTCATTTATCCATCCATTCAAGAAGTGCTGTGTTTCCAGAGAAAGAGAGGGTGCCAAAGAGATCGAGAAACACCACACAATAATTTGTGTTATTGTAGTTGTATCACCTATTTCCCCTTCTAACTCAGTTGGGTAAAGTAGAGATGCCAGATGGGAGGCTAAAGACTAAGGTGACATGGGCAGTCTCCCTCCCTCCCTTATTGCCTGCCGCTTCTCATATCAAAAGATGGAGTCTACATCCCTCCCCCTAGGCCTCAGTGACTGGCTCAACCAATAGGATGCTGTGGAGGTGACTTTCTGGGACTTCTGAGGCTAGGCTGTAAGAAGCCTGGTCTTTTGGAATATTTCCTCTTGGGATGCTTTCTTTTGGAACCCAGCCACCACTCTGAGAGATGCCCAAGTCACATGAAGAGGCCACATGCAGGCCCTCCAGTTGGCAGCCCCGAATAAGATAACAGCCAGCATCCTCAGCAAACACAGAAATGAACCATCTTGACATCCAGCACAATAGAGGCAAAGAGGATTTCAGCCCAAGACGACATCTGACTGTACTTCCTAGGAAACCCCAAGCAAGAACTGCCCAGCGAATCCCAGCCAATCCACAGAACAATAAGAGACAAGAATAAGTTACTGTTTCAAGCTACTCCACTTTGTTGTGGTTTGTTATACAGCAATAGATAACTTTTTTCATCCTTACATGAGACACAAAGAATCTCGAAAGTCTGAAGATTCATCATGCCACCCGGAATGCATGTATATGTTTTACGTATTTTTTTCCTTTTAAAGGTCACTTTCTTATTCATTAGCCTTGAAATTGGAATTTGAATTGGCCTTGATCAGAAATCCTAAGAAATGCTTAAGCAAATAGTTTAAGCACTATCATATTTTGAGTACTAGCTCAGGATAAAGTGGTATTGATGTGACAAGAATAATGGATGTGTAATTAGAAGATGGAGTTTAAGTCCTAGTTCTGTCATTTATTACTGTGTGGCCTACAACAAGTTATTTAACATTTCTGCTTCCTAGTTTCCAATGCTATAATGTAATCGAAGGTATTTAGTGATGCATGACAAAACACAGACATTCAGTGAATTTCCATTTCTTTCCTTCCTATGAAAGTCCTGTACTCATAAGTGCAACCATATCAGAGCCTATCATACTGCTTCCTAAAACTAAATATTTTTATTATGTATCAAGTATTTCCCTTGATAACTATTTCATAAGCTTCCATAGTGTTGCCTTTACTAGTGTGATCTGCCTCACTTTTCCTGTGGGATAGTTTACTCAATAGATTTTGGGGACTCATTCTGTTGCTGGATTCTTACAAAGACTCTTTTGTGATAACCTTCTTTGGTTTTCAAGGACATGACCCTGTTTCTCGAGTGTGGTTCCCTACTGTAGCATAAATGTTAACAAGTTAAATGCATATCACATAAGAATTTTAATTGTTCATCATATATCTATGTATTGAAATATAGAGTCGAATTGATATAATTGGTAACATTACCCATTTGCTTTGATTTGAGATGTCAAGTGATTGAAAAAATTTTTAATTCAGAATTGAATTACCTTGCTTATTTGAATTTATCATTTTTGCATAATTAGGATGAACTAATTTAATTTGCAGTTATCCTTAAATGACTTAACTGATGTCAGCTGAGGTTCTCAAGGCCACAGGATTATGGAGTCATGCTGAACATCACTCTGTCTCTTAGGGTTGGAAGTACAAGTGCACCTTGTGAAGCCTGGAGACAGCAGTTACAAGCTTGATTTTTTCTCCATTAAAGTTTTTTTTTCTGTTTTGTACCCCTCACCTCACTCTAGGCTGCTTCATGTTTCCCAGAAGGACCACATATTGCATTTGGAGGTGGTCCTCCTTTTCCAACTTTGTTCTGATTTTATGTCATTTTTACTTGGTGTTGAGCTCACATCTCAGTTCTGCAAAGGAAAGCTGGTTATTTATCTGGTAACTTATGGATGGAATCCCCAAGACAGTGCTCTTTATAGAGACTGAGGGTCCTTTAGCAAATATTGCTTTTTGATGATGCATTTTAATAAGCCTTTTAAAAATCTGGATACCAGACTACTGGCTAGGGTACTTGGAAGCAATAATTTTAAAATAGTGTTTTTCAAACTGCAGGTCCTGACCCATTAGTGGATTATGAAATAATTCTAGAGGGTGTGACAAGCACTTAAAAAACAATGAAACAAAATGGAATAGATAATATTAGAGTGTATTACACGTAAAAAGGTAAGAACAGTTTCATAAAATTTTTATATTCTTTTGGTGTGTGTGCGTATATACTGATTTACGATAAAAAGTAATTTATAGATTTATTTTGTGAGTTGCCATCAAAAGAATTTGAAAGTCACTGCCATGGATTTAAAGTTATCTGAAACAGTTTTGTAATATAGCATTTTGAAATGAAGCCCCAACAATATATGTAACAAATAAAAGTGTAGATAGGTTTTAGTTGCAAATTTAAAAGGGACTGGCAAGTTACTTTTCCTGAGAAGTCTAGCCCTGGGATGACTGGGTATTTTCCAAAGGGCCAGGAACCAGTTATCCCAATAAATGGTAGCGGCCTAAATGCTCTCTCCCTGGGAGACTCTGAGGCAACGTTCCTCATCTCACTTGTAATGCTGCTGTTGCCCTGCTGCAGTGGCTGTTGGAAATACTGCGTCTTCCCTAACCAGATCAGAAGGACCCAGTTTTCCCAAAGTCTTGGTCTGCCAGAAAGATGGCATTGCACTTCTCCCCGATTTGTGGGACCTGCACCCAGCTTGGAGAGCTGGAAAACTCCAGCCCTTAACTCCCCTCTTTGCTAGGGAACCACATTTTCCTTCCCACTGGGTCCTTGGAAGATGGGAAGCGGCAGTAAGGTTACTTGTGTTTTATCCACACCATGTGAGCCTGTGTTTTTGTGTGAAGGCTGACTCATGTGGAGGAAAGTTCTCTGCCTAGAATTATAAAATTAATGCTAATCAGAGTAATGCAGCATCCCACTTCCAATCTGCTAATGAGCTTTGGGGAGAGATGGCACATCTTCCCGCAGCTGATGGATGCCCCTTTTAGAGGATCTACAACATCCTCCCCAGGTCTTCCCTCAGCTGGGCTAACACACTTCAGAGCAAAAGAATCCTCAGGGCAGGATGGGACCCCTTGCTTTTCTGGTTCTTGTCCCTTGAATTTTCCAAACTTCTCCTCACTTTTCAGTCTACTCTCTCTGACACTAAAATGGCTGCCTATTAAACTCATCAGTGGAATCTGCCATACTGTGTCACTTAAACTTTTTCCATCTGCTTATGGTTTTTACTTGTTTTTCATAGAAAGCCCTGACCTAAATCTCTACTCTTCTTTTATAATGCTTTCATTTTGACCTTACTACTGCTGAAAGTCAACCAAACTCATTCATCACTGTCCCTCCCCCAATCTCCATTAACATTATCCTGTTATCCAGGTTTTTAACATACACTCAAGAGATTGTCAACAAAAATGGACTAAACCTTTGCATGGAACTTCTCTACCTCCACATGGGCCATTTTCAAGAATAGGAGCTTTCAGATGAATTAACAATGTAGATAAATTTGTTACCAACACTAGAATCTCA
This sequence comes from Equus caballus, assembly GCF_041296265.1. Classification (NCBI taxonomy): domain Eukaryota; kingdom Metazoa; phylum Chordata; class Mammalia; order Perissodactyla; family Equidae; genus Equus; species Equus caballus. The sequence continues at coordinate 409,168 of NW_027221973.1, forward strand.
TTCTAAAATATTTTCTACAGCTCAAAACATGGCATAAGGCAGATTCCTATTTAAGAGAAAGGGCCTTCTTTTAAGTTGTCTTGAAGATTCTGAGACTGTCCTTAAGAGCAGTGCTATGAGAGGATATGAGGCACAATCTCAGTCACCCCAAGAGTTAATTTAAATGGAGAAAGTGAGATGGTTTCCCAAAGCACTGGAATTGATTTTTCCCTGAGTCTCTCCATAGTTGTAGATTCTGATAATCACAGAAGAAAGAGAAGGAAGAAACTTGGTGTTCCTTCTAACTGCCTCATTTCACAAACCAAGAAATTGAGGATCAGAGACATGAGGTCATTAAAGTCATCCAGTTACTTAGTTGCTTACTTCGACTAGGGTGGTTTCAGACAGGATGCAAAAAAGTACAAGTATTTGAGAGCTACTTAGGGACTGTATTAATCAACACTGTAATAATCAGCTCTGTGTCCTTGGGTGCTGCGACAGCTGGGGGTCCACTGCTGCAGCTGAGAAATAAAGTGTGAGGAACAAACAAAAACTGAGGGAGTCCATCGCCACTAGACCTGCCTTATAAGAAATGTCAAAAAGAGCTCTCCTGTCTGAAATGAAAAGGCAAAGGATACAAAGCTTTAAACAAGTTGATAAATAGATAAAATCAGAAAACTGCAACTCTGTATCAGAACATGTTAGTAAACAATTGTGATGCAAATGTTAAAGGGAAAGAAAGCATTAAAAATAACATTAACCATTCCAATTTGGTAACAAATTCACAATAAAGAAAGAAATAATTTTGACAACAAAAATAGCAAGGGAAGAAGAAAAGGACAGAACTTGCCTAGTCAAATGAAGGAAAAATGCTATCAGCAGAAAAAGAACTATCTCATCTGTGAGACCTTTTATACAAACCTCATGGTAACCACAAAACAAAAATTAAGGCAGAGTCACGAAACATAAAAAAAGAGGAAACTGAAAAACACATCACCAAAAACCGTCAAGCTGAAATTGTAGTGAGAAACACAAGGAAAAAGAAACAAAGGAAACATAGAGCAACCATAAAACAAAAGATAAAATGGCAATAGTAAGTCCCTATATATCCATAATCATCCTAAATGTAAATGGATTGAATGCACCAATGAAAAGACAGAGAGGCTGGACAGGTTAAGAAAAAGACCCAAAACCAGCCAGACTTACAAAGAAAAAAGGGAGAAAGCTCAAATAAACAAAATCAGAAATGAGCGAGGAGAAATAACAACAGACTCTGCAGAAATACAACAGGTTATAAGAGAATACTACAAAAAACTATATGCCAACAGAATGGGTAACCTAGAGGAAATGGATAAATTCTTGGACTCCTACAATCTCCCAAAGCTCACTCAAGAAGAGGCAGACAATTTGAACAGACCAATCACAAGGAAAAAGATTGAAACAGCAATCAAAAATATCCCAAAGAATAAAACCCCAGGACCAGATGGCTTTCCTGGGGAATTCTACCAAACTTTCAGAGAGGATTTAATACCTGTCCTTTTCAAGCTATTCCAAAAAATTAGGGAAGATGGAACACTTCCTAACACATTCTATGAGGCCAACATCACACTGATACCAAAACCTGACAAGGACACCACGAAAAAAGAGAACTACAGGCCAATATCACCAATGAACATAGATGCAAAAATTCTAAACAAAATTTTGGCAACCAGAATTCAGCAATTCATCAAAAGAATCATACATCAGGATCAGGTGGGATTCATACCAGGGACACAGGGATGGTTCAACATCCACAAATCAATCAACGTGATACACCACATCAACAAACTGAGGAATAAAAACCACATGATCATCTCAATAGATGCAGAGAAGGCATTTGACAAGATCCAACAGCCATTTATGATAAAAAACTCTGAACAAAATGGGCATAGAAGGAAACTACCTCAACATAATAAAGGCCATATACGACAAACCCATAGCCAACATCATACTCAATGGGCAAAAACTGAACGCCATCCCCATGAAAACAGGAACGAGACAAGGATGCCCTCTATCACCACTCTTATTCAACATAGTACTGGAGGTCCTGGCCAGAGCAATCAGGCAAGAAAAAGGAATAAAAGGAATAAAAGGAATCCAAATAGGGAGGGAAGAAGTGAAACTCTCGGTGTTTGCAGACGACATGATCTTATATATAGAAAAACCCAAAGAATCCATTGGAAAACTGTTAGAAGTAATCAACAACTACAGCAAAGTTGCAGGGTATAAAATCAATTTGCATAAATCAGTAGCATTTCTATACTCCAGTAATGAACCAACAGAAAAAGAACTCAAGAATACAATACCATTCACAATCGCAACAAAAAGAATAAAATACCTTGGGGTAAATTTAACTAAGGAAGTGAAGGACCTATATAATGAAAATTACAAGGCCTTTCTGAGAGAATTGGATGACGACAAAAGGAGATGGAAAGACATTCCATGTACATGGATTGGAAGAATAAACATAGTTAAAATGTCCATTCTACCTAAAGCAATCTACAGATTCAACGCCATCCCAATCAGAATCCCAATGACATTCTTTACAGAATTAAAACAAAGAATCCTAAAATTCATAGGGGGCAACAAAAGACCCCGAATTGCTAAAGAAATCCTGAGAAAAAAGAACAAAACGGGAGGCATCACAATCCCTGACTTCAAAACATACTACAAAGCTACAGTAATCAAAGCAGCATGGTACTGGTACAAAAACAGGTGCACAGATCAATGGAACAGAATTGAAAGCCCAGAAATAAAGCCACACATCTATGGACAGCTTATCTTTGACAAAGGAGCTGAGGACATACAATGGAGAAAAGAAAGTCTTTTCAACAAATGGTGCTGGGAAAACTGGAAAGCCATATGTAAAAGAATGAAAATTGACCATTCTTTTTCACCATTCACCAAAATAAACTCAAAATGGATTAAAGACCTAAAGGTGAGACCTGAAACCATAAGGCTTCTGGAAGAAAACGTAGGCAGTACACTCTTTGACATCAGTATTAAAAGGATAGTTTCGGACACCATGCCTTCTCAAAGAAGGGAAACAATAGAAAGCATAAACAAATGGGACTTCATCAGATTAAAGAGCTTCTTCAAGGCAAATGAAAACAGGATTGAAACAAAAAAACAACCCACTAACTGGGAAAAAAATATCTGCAAGTCATATATCTGACAAAGGCTTAATATCCCTAATATATAAAGAACTCTCGCAACTCAACCACAAAACATCAAACAACCCAATCAAAAAATGGGCTGGAGACATGAACAGACATTTCTCCAAAGAAGATATACTGATGGCCAATAGGCACATGAAAAGATGCTCATCATCGCTGATCATCAGGGAAATGCAAATCAAAACTACACTAAGATATCACCTTACACCCGTTAGAACGACAAAAATATCTAAAACTAATAGCAACAAATGTTGGAGAGGTTGCAGAGAAAAAGGAACCCTCATACACTGCTGGTGAGAATGCAAACTGGTGCAGCCACTATGGAAAACAGTATGGAGATTCCTCAAAAATCTCAAAATACAACTACCATATGACCCAGCCATCCCACTACTGGGTATTTATCCAAAGAGCCTGAAGTCAGCAATCCCAAAAGTCCTGTGCACCCCAATGTTTATTGCAACACTGTTTACAATAGTCAAGACGTGGAAGCAACCTAAGTGCCCATCAACAGACGAATGGATAAAGAAGATGTGGTACATATTTACAATGGAATACTACTCAGCTGCAAAACAGAACAAAATCATTCCATTTGCAATAACATGGATGGACCTTGAGAGAATTATGTTAAGTGAAATAAGCCAGCGAGAGAAAGATAATCTGTGTATGATTCCACTCATATGAGGAATTTAAAACTATGGACCAAGAACAGTTTAGTGGATGCCAGGGGAAAGGTGGGGTAGGGGCTGGGCACAAAGGGTGAAGTAGTGCACCTACAACATGACTGACAATCATTAATGTACAATTGAAATTTCACCAGATTGTAACTAGTCAATAACTCAATAAAAAAAAAGGGGGGGAAGGCCCCTTAAAAAAATAAAATAAAAAATAAAGATGAAGACAAACACAAAAAATAACCAAAAAAAAACAAAAGAAGAAAAAGACCCAAAAATGTGCTGCCTCCAAGAGACCCATCTCAGCTCTAAAGAAAAACATAGGCTCAGAGTGAAGGGGTGGAAGACGATACTCCAACCAAACGACAACCAAAAGAAAGTGAATGTAGCCATAATTCTATCAGACAAAATAGACTTCAAGCCAAAAAAGACAAGAGACAGAGATGGGCATTATATAATGATAAAGGGGATGATCCATCAAGAAGACATAACATTTATTAATATATATGCACCTAACGTAGAAGCACCAAAGTCTATAAAACAACTATTAACAGATCTAAAGGGAGAAACTGACAGCAACACCATACGAGTAGGGAACTTTAATACCCCACTTACATCAATGGATAGGTCTTCTAGAGAGAAAAATCAACAGAGAAACGTTGACCTTAAATGAAACACTAGACCAGATGAATTGAATAGATACATATATAATATTCAATCCAAAAGCAGCAGGATATACATTTTCTCTCAAGTACACATGAAACATTCTCAAAGATACACTGTTTGTTGGGAAACAAAACAACTCCCAATAAACTTAAGGAGACTGAAAAGATATCAAGCATCTTTTCCAACCACAATGGTATGAAACTAGAAATCAACCACAAGGAGAAAGCTGGAAAAGTCACAAATATGTGGAGCCTAAACAACGTGCTATTCATTAACTATTGGAACAACAACAAAATTAAAGGAGAAATGGAAAAATATCTGGAGACAAATGAAAAGGAAAATACAGTGTACCAAAATCTATTGGATACAGCAAAAGCAGTACTAAGAGGGAAGTTCCTAGCAACACAGGCCTACCTTGAGAAACAGGAAAAATCTCAAATAAACAATCTAACAATACATCCAAAAGAATCAGAAAAGAAGAAAAATGAAGTGACCAAAGTCAGGAGAACAAAGGAACTACTAGAAATCAGAGCTGAAATAAATGACATGGAGAGTAAAAAGAAAATAGAAAAGATCAGCGAAACTAAGAGCTAGTTCTTTGAAAATATAAACAAAATTGACAAACCTTTAGGTAGAATAAGACAAAAAGAGAGAAGCCTCAAATAAATAAAATCAGAAAGAGAAGAAATCACAAACAATATAACAGAAATACAAAGGATTACAACAGTATTCTTTATCAATGTTATAAACTACATTAACAAAATGAAGAATAAAAATCACATGATCATCTCAACAGATGCAGAGAAAGCATTTGACAAGATTCACCACATATTTATGATAATAACTCTGAATAAAATAATTATAGAAGGAAAGCACCTCAACATAATAAAGGCCATATATGACAAACCAACAGCTAACATTATACTCAATGGTATAAACTGATAGCTATCCCTCTAAGAGCAGGAACAAGACAAGGATGCCCACGCTCACCCTTCTTAGTCCTAGCCAGAGCAATCAAGTAAGAAAAATAAATAAAACATATTCAAACTGGAAAGGAAGAAATAAAACTCACTACTTGTGGATGATGAGATTTTACATATAGAAAACGCTAAAGAATCCATCAAAAAACTAAAAACAAACTAGCAGAAATAAAAAATCAAGAATATAATCCTATTTACAATCACAACAAAAAGAATTAAGTGGGTAGGAATAAATTTAACCAATGAGGTGAAAGACCTATACACTGAAGACTATAAGACATTGTTGAAAGAAATTATAGAAGACATAAAGAAATAGAAGGATATTCTGTGCTCATGGATTAGAAGAATTAACATAGTGAAAAAGTCCATATTACCTAAAGCCATCTACAGATTCAATGCAATCCCTATCAAAACCCCAATGACATTTTTCACAGAAATAGAAAGAAGAATTCTAAAATTTATTGGAAACAACAAAAGTCCCCAAAGAGCCACAGCACTCCAGAGAAAAAAGAGCAAAGCTGGAGGCATCACATTCCCTAATTTCAAAGTATACTACAAAGCTGTATTAATCAAAACAGCACGATACTGGCAGAAAAGCAGACACAGATCAATGGATAGCCAAGAAATAAACCCATACATTTAGGAACAGCCAATTTTCAACAAAGGAGCTAAGAACATACAATGGAGAAGGGAAAGTCTCTTCAATAAACACTTTTGGGAAAACGGACAGCCACACACAAAAGAATGAAAGTAGACCATTATCTTACACCATGCACAAAAATTAACTCAAAATGGATTAAAGACTTGAATGTAAGACCTGAAACCATAAAACTCCAAAGAAGAAAACGTAGGCAGTAAGCTCTTTGCTATCATTCTTACCAGTATCTTTTTGAATATGTCTCCTCAGGAAAGGTAAACAAAAGAAAAAATAAGCTAATGGGACTACATCAAACTAAAAAGCATCTGTATGGCAAAGGAAACATCAATAAAATGAAAAGACAACCTAGCAATTGGAAGAAGATATCTGCAAATCATTTATCCAATAAGCGGTTGCTATCCAAAATATATGAAGAACTCAACAACAAAAGAACAAACTTTGTCAAGAAATGGGCAGAGGATTTCAACAGACATTTTCCCAAAGATATACAGATGGCCAACAGGCACATGAAAACATGTTCAACATCACTAATTATTAGAGAAATACAAATCAAAACCACAATGAGATATCACCTCATGCCCATCAGAATGGCTATTATTAAAAAGACAAGAAATAAGAAGTGTTGGAGAGGGGCCAGTGCCATGGCCGAGTGGTTAAGTTCGTGTGCACTACTTCAGCAGCCCAGGGTTTTGCCGGTTTGGATCCTGGGCCTGGACATGGCACCTCTCATCAAGCCATGCTGAGGTGGCATCCCACACAGCACAGACAGAAGGACATACAACTAGAATATACAACTATGTACTGGGAGGGTTTTGGGAGAACAAGAAGTAAAAAAAGATAGACAACAGATGTTAGCTCAGGTGCCAGTCTTTACAAAGAAAACAGAAGTGTTGGAGAGGATGTGGAGTAAAGGGAGCCCTCATACACTGCTGGTGGGAATGTAAATTGGTGCAGCCACTGTGGAAAACATTACAGAGATTCCTCAAAAACTTAAAAATAGAATGTCCAGGCATGACATCAGCATCACGGCGGAGTGAGCTCTTCCCTTAGACTCTCCTCCCTAAGAAACAATGAAAAGGACATTCATAAACCAACAGAGGACAGGCACACAACACAAAAGACATCTGAGAGACCCATGCAGCCATATGTCTGAAGGTGGAGGTGCTGGACCCCCCAGGAGGAAGAAGGAGGAAGTAAGGGGATCTCCTCTCCCTCCCCAGCAATGACCTAGGGCACAGGACCATGCACAGCTCTGAGAAAAGAGGGGCCTGGGGGGAGACTCTGTGGGAATGCCTTCGCTCTCCAAGTTCCCTCACATCCCATAGGAAAGCTCCACAGAGGAGGCTAAGCTATTGTGGGGTTGTCTTCATGAAGCCAGCACGCCAGGAGGACAGACAGCGAGGGCAAAGAGAGAACACCCACGGGATGGCACATGCAAAAGAAGTGCCCCTCCCCCTGCTGGGCTCACAAGCTCAGCCAGTCAGCCAGAGCAAGGGACCCCGTCTAGAGTGCCCGTGCATACATTAGCAAAGCAGCAGCTACAAGCAGGCAATCGCAGATGGGTCCTCTCAGCATAGATTCCAAAGGACAAGCACAGACACCAGGGATCACAGCAGGCTCAGAATACACAGCTCCTGAACCTCCTCCAGTGGTGGCAGGTGGAATCTGAAACCAGATACTATCTATGTGAAGGCACAAACCAACCCCATCAAATAGTATGAAGAAATATATTAATAGTCCAGACCAGAAGGAAAATGAAAAGCACCTAGAAATCAATCCTGAAGGCACACAAATTTACAATGTAAACGACAGAGAATTCAAAATAGCTAACATTAAAAAACTCAACGAGTTACAAGAAAATTCAGATAGTTCAATTAAATCAGGAATAAAATTAATAAACAGAGGGAATACTTCACAAAAGAGATTGACCCTATAAAGAGAAACCAATCAGAAAAGTTGGAGATGAAAAACACAGTGAGATAAAGAAAAATCTGGATACCCTGAATTACAGAGCTGACATTATGGAAGACGGAATTAGCAATCTGGAGGACCGAAATATAGAAAGGCTTCAGATGGAGGAGGAGAGAGAATTAAGACTAAAAAGAAACGAAGAAATTCTCTGAGAAATATCTGATTAAATTAGGAAATGCAACATAAAAACTATGGGTATTATAGAGGGAGAAGGGAGGGAGAAAGGAGCAGAAAGTCTGTTCAAACCTGGGAAAGGAGCTGGAATTACAAGTAAAAGACGCTAACAGAACTTCTGATTACATCAATGTAAAAAGACCTACTCCAAGGCATAGAGTAGTAAAACTGGCAAAAGTCAGTGACAAAGAAGAAATATTTTTAAAGGCAGCAAGGCAGAAGAAAATAACTTACAAAGACCATATCAAACTTTCAGGAGATTTCTCAGCAGAATCTTTACAGGATATGAGAAGGTAGAATGAGATATTCAAAATTCTGAAAGACAAAAACCTTCAGCCGAGAATACTCTATCCAGGGAAAAATATCCTACAGATATGGTGGAGAAATAAAAACTTTCCCACATAAACAAAAGCTGAGGTAGTTCATCGCCACAAGACACCCCAAACAGGAAATGCTCAAGAAGACCTTCATACCTGAAAAAGTAAAAAAAGAGTTCACAAAGCCTTGAGCAAGGAGATAAATAGGCAGCCAAAGTCAGAAAATTGCAGCTCTCTACCAGAACAGGTTAGCAAAAACTTAATTATGACATTAAAGATAAAGGGAAGGAAAACATCAAAAATAACTATAATCTTGTGATTTTAACCACAAAATCACAACACAAAACAGAATATGTTATGACCAACAAATCAGAGGAAGAGGAAAGGGATGGAACTGGCTTAGACCAAGGAAATAAGAGGCTATCAGAAAATGGTATATCTCATCTATGAGATTTTTTATACAAACCTGATGGTAACCACTAAACAAATAATCAGAACAGAGACACAAATGATACAAAAAAAAGAAAACTGAGGGGTTGTCCCAGTGGCATAATGGTTAAGTTCGCATGCTCTGCTTCAGCCACCCAGGGTTTGCAGCTTCAGGTCCCAGGCACAGACCTATGCATCTCTCATCAAGCCCTGCTGTGCTGGCATCCCACATACAAAAAACAGAGGAAGATTGCCACAGATGTTAGCTCAGCAACAATCTTCCTCAAGCTAAAAGAGAGGAAGATTGCTTACAGATGTCAGCTCAGGGCCAGTCTTCCTCACACACAAAAAAGAGAAAATTGAGAAAACCATCATAGAGAACTACCAAACTGAACTGGCAGTCCAAAATACACAAGACGAGAAACAAGGGAAATACAGAACTGGAAAACAAGTGATAAAATGGCAGCATTAAGCCCTTATATATAAATCATCACTCTAAATGTAAATGGATTGAATTCTCCAATCAAAAGACAGAGTGGTGGGATGGATTGAAAAACAAGACTCATCAATATGCTGCCTCCAGGAAACACTCAGCTCTAAAGACAAACACAGGCTCAGAGTGAAGGGACAGAAGATGATACTCTAAGCCAATGGCAAACAAAAGAAAGCAGTTATTGCAATACTTACGTCAGACACAGTAGACCTCAAGATAAAAACGGCAATGAGAGACAAAGAGGGGCAGTATATAATGATAAAAGGGACACTCCAACAAGAAGACGTAACACTTATAAATATACGTGTACCCAACAAAGGAGTACCAAAGTACATAAAGCAACTATTAACAGACCTAAAAAGAGATATTAACAACAACATAATAATAGTAGGGGGCCCCAACACTCTACTTACATCGATGGATAGATCATCCAGACAGAAAGTTAACAAGGAAATAGTGGAATTAAATGAAAAACTAGACGAGATGGACTTAATAGATATATATGGAACATTCTATCCAAAAATAGCAGAATACACATTCTTCCCAAGTGCACATGGAGCATTCAAAGGACAGACCATATGCTTTGAAACAAGACAGGCCTCAATAAATTTAAGAAGATTGAAATCACATCAAGCACCTTTTCTGACCAAAATGCTATGAGACTAGAAATCAGCTACAGGAAAAAAGCTGGGAAAGTGACAAATATGTGGAGACTACACAACATGCTACTGAACAACCAATGGATCACTGAAGAAATTAAAAGAGAAATCAAAAAATATCTGGAGACAAATGAAAATGAAAATACACCACACCAACTCATATGGGATGCAGAAAAAGTGGTCCTATGAGGGAAATTCCTAGCAATACAGGCCCAGCTTAAAAAACAAGAAAGATCTCACATAAGCAATCTTAAAATACAGTTAGAAAATGAAGAACCAACAAAGCCCAAAGTCAGCCGAAGGAGGGAAATAATAAAAATCAGAGCAGAAATAAATGAAATTGAAACCAAAAAAGAAAAAAGAATAGTAGAAAAGATCAGTGAAACAAAGAACTGGTTCTTTGAGAACATATGCAAAATTGACAAACCCTTAGCCTGACTCTCTAAGAAAAAAAGAGAGAAGGCTCAAATAAATAAAATTAGAAATGAAAGAGGAGAAATTACAACAGATACCACAGAAATATAAAGGATTATAAGAGAATACAATGAAAAACTATATAGCAACCAACTGGACAATCTAGAAGAAACAGATAAATTCTAAGACTCATACAACTTCCCAAAACTGAATCAAGAAGAAACAGAGAATCTGAATAGCCCAATCACAAGTAAAGAGATTGAAACAGGTAGCTTAGTGGGAAACTACTTACCCTGACAAAGTTACCCACTCAAAGCTAACAGCCAACATCACAATTAATAGTAAAACATGGTATATTTTTCCTCAAGACTGACTTGATTTCTACTATTTCTACTTCTCCTTTTCCTTTAATGCATGGATCCTGCTAAACCTTATAAATCCATTACAATATAAAGTGGGGAATGAATAAAGAGCTCACCTGAGGGATGTGCACTCTCTGTGGCTCCTGGGCGAGTACAGAGGACTGTGGTTCAGCTGAGGGGACAGAAAGAAGACAGGGGTCCTGAGATTTAGCTGTCTTACAGCTCTTAGATTCACCTCCTCAAATCTCAGCACCCCAGTTGGGGATCATCCTCCCCATAGGCACAGGGCCCTCTGGGCCTTGAAAAGGCACAAGAAGGATCATAGACAGGCAGCAACACCTGTCTTTGTGTGATTCTGAAATGACCATGGAGCTGAAATCTGCAGTTTTTTACTGAGTGAACACAAACTTTACTCGATTGATTTAACAATAACGCATGCGTCCTTCTGAATAACAGAAAGAAATAAAAACAACCGATTAGTTGAATTAAAGTACGCCAAACGACAAGACACTATTCCTTCATTAAAGTTAACTTAGCAGAAAAATACTCAGTATGCATCATTTACCTATTTTTGTCAGTAATATTATTTAACCCCTGGTATACACAATCCACGGAAAGCCTAGTAAAAGAGATGGGAGGATTCAAGACAGGAATTTTTAATTGTTCATTTCAGCTGGGAAGTATTTCTCAAAAGGCCCTTTTGATAGATGCTTTTGGTAACTTACCTGTGAGAGAGTGAACTGTCACAAACTGCGTTTCCCTGGACAAGTCACTGATATTTTCAGGCCCAATGTCTTTAAATCTTTCAAAAGAGTTAGAAGTAGGTGACCTCGGAAAACTCTTCACAGATCATCATTCTTGGATCCTGTGACATCAGGATAACGTCACTAATGTCACATGTGGTGGTGGACGTGTGACAGCAGCGCATCTGTAAACAGCGGGGGCCATTTAAGGGGACTGGAGACAGAAATTCCTTCCTCTGCCTGGTTGTCCCTTACCCCCAGACCTTGCCCTCACGGCTCTCCAACAAAGCAGCCTTTCCTGAGCAGCCTGCCCGTGGGCCACCCCAGCTCATCTGTACTTCCCAGGGACGGCCCAAATGCCCCACTGTCACACAGTGTGGTGGCTCCTGAAGGTGGCATCATCATCAAGTCTGGTTCATTCTGGGCAGGGGGATCAAGACCTGCTTCTGATCTTGCAAATCTAGCATCTGCTCCTTTCTGGGCTCTTGTCTCTGCTCTGAAGCTCTGGAGAGAGGTCTAAGGTCAGAGGGGCGCTCTCTTCCAGGTAAGACTCCCTCACAGAGGCCCCCTGCTTCCTGCCTCACAAGGGCTGGTTTTTTCAAGGCAACTGGGACATGGATCTGAGAAATAAATTCATTTTAGGGGCAAAAAGCCTGACTCTTGGAATTCATTATAACGTTAGACTTCAAGGACAGAAAGCCTGACAATGCAGAGGGGGCCAGGCACCTCTGTCTGACCCAAGGGACCTGAAGAGACACTAGAAATCCCAGGATACATGTGACACACGGTGGGATTCCATCCACATCCTTTCCTTTACATCCCTGGGGACGCAGGGACAGGCCATGTTCCTAAATGCTGTGAAGGCTGTAATGCCAGTCTTGGGCAGGTGTGACATCAGACAAAGCCTGAGACTGAAGCGAAGCACACCTGCCCTCGAATCCAAATTCCCTGGCTGGGAGCTCCTCACTCGAGCACATCGGGCCACCGACCCGAGCCTCGGTTTCTGGTGAAGTGGTTGTCAGGGTACACTAAACTATCCAGTAAAAAAAACAAAGCATCCTCTAACTATAACAGCAGTTGTCACTTACTTAAGGCTTCCTACCTGGCACTTGTCTAAAATAGTGATCTATGTTTCCAAACGCCGCCGTGAAACAATCATTATTAATATTTATAGATGAGAACCCTGACTCTCGCCCCGGTTCCTTCTGTCGCCCCTGCTTACAGGTGACAGAGCTGGCACTGACCGGGCCTGTAGTGCTCCAGAGCTCGGGCTCCACCGCAGACCAACGGTCACCGTCCGCCTGATAAACGCACTCCTCCCTCCCGCACCCACCGCCGCCGACACGGGCTTCTCTCCGGTCGGGCTGCAGGCGGGCTGGTCACACGATCCTCGGGCACCCCGGACCGCCCCGAACATCTGCGCCCCGGGAGCCCGAGGGCCGGGGTCTCCCCCATCGGCCTTACCCACTCTGACGGCCCGCCCGGGTTTATACACCGCCGCGGGGGGCGACGAGGTCCCAGACACGTCCTGCTCCCATCCCCAAGCACAGGCACACCCTTCCCAGCTAGTCCCTCGCCCTAGGTGCGCACCCTGCATTTTCCGAGCACACCCCAAAGTTCCCCAACGGTTCTCTGGAGTCCTGAGAAGACAAACGAGGCGGCTACGGCTGCACCTGCGCAGAAGGAGCGTGGCGTCCCCTTCCCAGAGGCCAGGCGGTGAACCTCACCTATTTAAAACTACATTTCCCATAGGCCTCCGCGTGTACATTTCAAGTCTCTCTTGGCCTTTCCACGAAAGCGGGAGGACGGTGTTCTTAAATCTCTCCTGCCCAGGGTCCTCCGAGCCTGAAGAGGTTAAGGGTTAAGCCTGAACTCTGCTGTCAAATGCAAAGGGTAATCCGCTATTGGCTCCCGATTAAAATAGCATTTTTTTTCATAAGTCATTTGGAGGTAATTGGGGAAATTTGAATACGGATTGGATATGGAAAATATTAAAATATTACTTAGATGGTGTGAAAAAAATTTGGAGTTATGTAGGAAAATTGACTTTGTAAAAAGAAAAAGACATGATGACTGAAGTAGTTAAATTATACAGCTGTAAAATTATAATTTTACAATTTTTCAACCTGGGACCTCCACCCTGTTCCTTTACAGCCGCCAGACCCACCAACCCCTGAGCCCCATCCTGGCGCGCCTGGGGCCCAGTGTGCAGATTCTACTGAGGGTCTGCACAGGTGCTCCATGTCACCACAAAAGATGGCTGCACATGAGAAACACTCTAAGAGTTTTAAAAAACATTTGTCAGTATCCCATTAGAGGAAATACATATTTCATTGCTTTGAAATGCAACATGGGCTGCTCCTGAGTCCACAGGGAGTATACTCATATTGATTAATTTGAGCCTATCCAAACATAATTCATCCTTCCTAATCTAATATGGTAAGGATCCACCCCCTTATGTGCTACCTAGTTTCTGCTTTATTGGGCAAGATCTTGAGTTCCTTTTGTGTTTTTGGTTTTTTAATTTCTGGATTTCTTGCAATTTTACTCTGAACATAGCTTGTTTTTTATTCCCATTATGGGCCTGGAGCCAGTAAGGAAGTTTGGACAGGGCCTGAGGATAGTGTGTATCTCCTTCAGGGGTAACTTATACTAGGATCACCCCTTAGGATTTGGAGAGAGAGAGAGAAGTGAGAGAGACACTGTCAGAATTCAGTTACTCTTCACTTCTTTTTCTAAGCTCCTCAAAGCAGTGACTTTTAGTATACCTTAAAGGCCTTAAAATTGCAGAGAGTGTGGCAGGTACAACAAACTTGAACTGTCTAATAAGCCTCAAAGCTGTGCAGAGGCAAGTGTACACCTGCCAGGCAAAGTGCACAGAGTATAGAATATCTGTTCTGACCAAGTAGTAGTATATGTTTGACCATATCCTTCTCCTCTGATAATAACTTTGGGCTTCCTAGATGCTCGGTAAATCCATGTAAGTGAAGGAATACAATTTATTCACCTTAATCTTGACCTCACACTGAGTCCATTCTAGCAGTAATTGGGGGAGGTGTACTTACCTGGCATTCACCCTCATATGGGTAGTGATCATTTTATGAAATATTGAGGAACTTAATGTCCCTCTTGAAGATATTCTTGTATTCAAGCCTTATCTGAGTGAGTAATTGAGGCAATCTATTGAGAGCCCCAGTATATTGGATCACTTTTCAAAGTGTTCAGACACCTCCATCTGGGAACTGTTTCTCTCTATGCCTGTCAATATTAGATTAGTTTTATCTTTTTAGGGTTTCATGCAAAAGGAATCATACAGTGTATTTTTGTGTGGCTTTTTTTTCACTCAGGATAATGATTTTGAGATTCATCCTATAGTTGAATACCAGCAATGAAGGAACAGCCTCACACAGGGAGAAACAACTGCTTATGAAATCAAGGGAGACTCATTGTGCCCAATGAGTTCAGCTATATCTGAATCCAAATACATGTAATCATTCCAATTTCCAGGTTCCTAGACTTTCCCAGTAAATGTCCCAAATCTCATCTAATACACCTCCTCAAATTGTGGATCTAATAGCTATTGTAATTTTTTGAAGAAATAATGTCCAAAACTTCCCAAAGTTGATGAAACAATGTTAATTTACACATCCAAGAAGCTTACTGAACTCCAAGTAGGATAAATACAAAGATATAGTTTTACCTAGACACATCATAGTCAAACTGTTGGAAGCCACACACAAAGAGAAAACCTTAAAAGAAGAAAGAGAAAAACAACTGAACATGTACAGGAGAGCATCAACATAAATAATATCTAATTGCTCATCAGAGAAGATAGACCCTAGAAGGCAGAGAAATGGCATATTCAAAATACTGAAAGAAAAAATGGTAACGAAGAAATTTTTTATCCAGCAAGACTATCCACTAATTATAAAGGTGAAATAAGGACATTATTAAATTTAAAAAGACTGGAAGAATTTCTTGATATCAGAACTGAATTGTGAGAAATACTAAAGGAAATTCTTTGGGCTGGAAGAAAATGACATCAGACAGTACCTCGAATCAGCTGGAAGAAATTAAGAGAGCCTTAAGTAATAAATTTCTGGGTTTTAAAAAAAAGAATCTATAAATATATTTTCTCATTTCTTCTGTTAAATTCTTTAAAAGACATGAGATTGTACAAAGAAATAATTGTAACATTGTAGTATTGGTTTGGTAACATATATAGATATAATATATATAAAAATAATAGCACAAGAGGGGAAAGTAATAGAGTTACATTGGAGGAAACATTCTATATTTCATAGGAATTAAGTTAATATTCGTTTGAAATAGACCATAGTCAGTTAAAATGCATATTGGAATCCCTAGCACAGACACTAGGAAAATAGCTCAAAAACAGTAAAAAATATTCAATAGACGAATTAAAATGATATACTGAAAGATTTATTTAGCTCAAAAGAAGTTAATAAAGGAAGGACAAAGAACAAAAAAGCCTGAAGACATAGAAAACAAATAGCAAAATGGCAAATGTAACTCTGATCCTATCAATAACTGCACTAAATGTGAATGGTCTAAAAATCAATAAGAAGACAGAGATTGGGAAATTGAATAATAAAGCAAGATCCAACTACATGTGATCTACAAAAGACACATCTTAGATTCAAAGACAAACAGAAGTTGAAACCAGAAGGATGGAAAAGACACATCATACAAATAGTTACCAAAAGATTGCTAGAGGGTTGTATTAATACTGGACAATGCAGACTTTAAAACAAGACATATTATTAGAAGCAAAGAGGGACATATCCAAATGACAAAATGTCAATACATCAGAAAGATATAAAAATTATCAATGCTTACAAATCTAACAACAGAGCTTCAAGATACGTGAAGTAAAATTTGACAGAAATGAAAGGAGAAAGAGACAATTCAACAACAATACTTGGAAATTTCAACTGCCTCCTATCCATAATGGATTAAAAAGAGGAAAGACAATCAGCAAGGTTATAAAAGACTTGAACAGCACTATCAACCAAATTAAATTAAGTGACGTGTATAGATCACTGCACTCAATGACTACAAAACACACATTCTTTTCAATAGCACATGGAACATGCTCCAGGATAGACCGTGTACTCAGCCATAAAATAAATTCAACAGATTTAGCAAGAATGAAATAATATAAAATATGTTCTCCAACCACAATGGAATGTGAGCTATCAAGAATGGAATATATTTGGGATATCCACAAACATTTGGAACTTAAATGACATCCATCTGAATAACACATGAGTCTGAAGTGATTGAAAATTTAAAAAATAGAATATCAAAGTCTATGGGATGTGCCTAAAGCAGTACTTAGAGAGAAATTTATAGTATTAAACACCTATAGTGGAAGAGAGGAAAGTCTCAAATCAATAATTTAAGTTCCCACCCTAAGAAAGGAAAGAAAGGAAAATAAACCAAACTGAAAACAAGAAAAAGAAAGGAAATACAAAAGATTAGAACACATGTCTGTGAAATACAAAACACAAAAATCAATAAAACCAGAAATTGGCTGTTTACCAGATAAAGTTGACTATCCCTTAGCTAGCATCCCCAAGGAAGAGAGAAGATAGAATTTACCAATATCAGAAATTATAAAGGGCCACCCACAGAGAAATTAAAGGATTATAAGAGAATATTATGAACAACTTTATGCCACAAATTAGACAATTTATAAGATATTGGCAAATTCTTAGATCCAAATTTCCAAAACTGACTCAAAGAGAAATAGAAAATCTCCATAGATCTGTAACAAACAAGAAAATTAAATTAGTAATTAAAACCCTTTCAGGGAAGAAAAGCCCAGATTCGGATGACTCAACTGGTGAATTCCATTGACTATTAATGGAGCAAATAATCCCAATCTCCCACCATCTATTTCAGAAAATATCGAAGGAGAGAGCTGGTCTCACATCATTCTATTAGGCCAGAGTTACCTTGATTTCAATGGCAAGTGAAGACATCACATGCAAAGACAAGACCACTATCCCTCATGAATATAAATGAAAAATCCTTAACGATGTGTTAGTGAGTGATGTCACCAAGATGGGGGAGTAGGAGATGTTAGCCTCTGTCCTCCCAGAAAGATCAACAATTAGACTGCTACCTACCCATGATCAAAAAGAGTTCTGGGAGAGCTCTAAAGCCCTCTTAAGAAACTTTAGCAACATAGCAGAACAAAAAATGTGAGGATAACCACACATAAAGAGAAAGAACAGCAGCTTCATTTTGCCTGCATCACCCCGTCCTTTAAGCTGGCATTACTCAGTGCTAAGAGGGAACTCCTCAGCTAGAAAGCGCTCTCCATTCAGGGGAAGAGAGAGCAGAGTGAACGACCAGCGTCCCAGCCTTTCAGGGCACACATGAAGTACCCACTTTGGTTTCCCCCCACCCAGAGTCTGGCAAAGCAGAGAGATATAGAGATGGCTAGGGACAGGGAAGAAGAGCAGGGTTTACCAATATCGGGCACACAGCAGTAAAGACCACAGTTGTGTGACCTGTTCTATAGATAACCCCAACATGGAAGGGCAAGGGGAACAGTGCACTAAGAGAGATACACAGCTCTGTGGGAGCAGGGGAGGAGCAGTCTCTGAACACGTTCCAGGAAAGGGGTCACCTTCCATGCCAAGATGAACTTTGCATGAATAAAGATTTAAGTGAGGACAGACTGAGAAGAGTGAAGAGGGGAATGGGGTGTCGACCAAATTTCATCCACCTGCAATTTTACCTACTCAAATTTTATCTACCACGGCAAGAAGTTAGTATCTAATATTTTAAAATAACTTGTAAATACAAGTATTCGTACTAGTTATATAAATGGAGGTAAACACAAGAACAGCTATGATAGAAATGGCTAAAGTGGTTTCCATGGGGAATGGAACTGGGGGGATAGAAAGGACTGGGGTTGTGAGGTTGGGGAGGGCCTGTCACGGTTCTTTATAAAGCCTTTAGTACTATTTGATTTTAAAGGCACAAGTATGGATTCCTTAGATAAATATTAATTTTTAAGTGAGGTTTAAAGAATGAGTAAGGTTTCTACAAGGAGAAACTTGTAGTTTCTCAGTTTACTTTTCCTGCCACTCTAGTGCCTACGACCACAGGGCGTGGGAAAGCCCTGGCCCCGGCTTCAGAGTGGCTGTGGCTTCACGGGAACATGGATGATCTGTCCCTGTGGTACCACAGCATCACGTCTGCCTGCGACCCTGCTCTAAACCAGCAGCCTCTGTTACCGCCAGAATCCGAGCATCATCCCCCCTGGCAGTTCTTCATGCCAGGCCCCACCCCCTGGACCAGACTCCTGAAATGCTGAAATGGACCTGAATCCCTACTTTCTCCATCCCTAGTTCGGCCTCCTCTTTTTATACGTGGCCCACGTCAGCCTCTGGACAGCATCCACGAAGCACTGATGGTCTCCCACCAGAACTCATTTGTACATTTCTGCCTGTTCCTCCTTCACCCGCTCTCTTCCTGCAGAATGGCTTGGCTGCTCCTTGGAGCTCCTGCAGGATCGATGTATCAGTTAGAGCAGCTCTAAGGAAACATCTGGTGAGGGGGAAACAGGACTCACTCGAGGCAATTACCAGACGTAGGAGGTACTGCTGATTTCCACAACCAAATAATGCACTGCACCAAGCTCCAAGGTAGGAAAGGGCAGAGATCCTAGAGCCAGGCTGCTGAGGTTGGAATCCCTATAACACCACTTACTAGCTATGTGATTTGGGGCTCTTGATTGAACCTCTCTCTGTCTCAATTTTCTAATCTGTAAAATGGGGCTACTAATGGATCATGGAGGATCCAAGCCGAAGATACTGAAAGTGGTTAAGAGGTTCTTGCATTAATCCAGACAAAAGACAATAAGGGTCTGAACTGAGGCAGTGACAGGGAGGATGAAGCTGAGGACACCAAATTAGAAAGTTATTTCGGAGGCTGAATGGCACAATTTGGTACCAAGTGACCATGGGGGATCAGGCACGAGAAGAAGGGGACAGGTAGGAGGAGAGAGAAACCATTTAAGTGTAGCTCCTAATTTTTTTATGAGGGTAGCTGAGTAAATGTGGAAGCTATTAACATTGACAGTTCACAAAAGAGACTCATATTTGCTGTGTGTGTGACAGGGAGGGGCATATTCCAGAGTTCTGTTGTAATGATGACATGTCTCCTTTCATTTTCATCACCACACTGTGGTTCCGATCCTCAGATGATGAAAGTGTGTCTGCAGCCTGACATTTGTTACCTCACTTAATCCTCACACGAGTCCCATGAGGTAAACGTGCTGCTATTATCTCTGTGACGTAACAGGGTACTTGAGTCTCAGAGAGGTAAAGCAACTTGCCCAAGATCACACAGCACCCTGGCTGGGATTTAAATCCAAGAGGATTGGACTCCTTGAGCTATCAGCCTTCCAGTATTGCACAGTGCCTCTCAAATACACTCTTCCAGAGAGGCGTCCTAGATATTTTCATCTGTGCAGTCCTCCTGCATGAAATAGTTCAGATTCTTCTTCCTAATTTTCATTTGAAACTCTCCTTGTATACTCTAGAATTTGTCCCAGCTAGTGAAAAGGTGTTTTACCATATTATATATTTGTCACAGCTGCTCTATAAACCTGCATGTGTGCACTGTGTTGGCACGGTGTGGTTTCTGTGTCTAATTACAGTGTTGAAAGCTACTACATGCACAGATAGATATGTATGTAGAGATTAGGAACACAGAGCGGTTCTCCTTTCACATAAAAGTGCATGTGCTGTAGAGGAAGAATAGCATATTTTTAACTCTTGAGCACTATTTGCTTAGCTGATAGGTAAGTGAAATGAGGGGGTGTTAGAAAGCTGTGAATAATGTTCAATATGAATATTATAGGTTACCTGGGAAAAAGGGGTTTTACAGTATAAAATGATACTGCCAAAATCCAGCAAAAGGCTTAAAAGTCCAAACCACTCTAAACATTGATTTGACTCAATCGTGCAAGTTAGAACATTCCATTTCCCCAGAAAGAAGTC
This sequence comes from Equus caballus, assembly GCF_041296265.1. Classification (NCBI taxonomy): domain Eukaryota; kingdom Metazoa; phylum Chordata; class Mammalia; order Perissodactyla; family Equidae; genus Equus; species Equus caballus. Next base: position 429,943 of record NW_027221973.1, read on the forward strand.
ATTCCTGAGAAAAACTGTGCAAATGGAATGTAAGAAGGAGAGAGAAGAAAAAGTAAGATTGCAGATCCACAATGAACAGTGTCCACTTTGATCTTTTGGGAAATTTATTTCTACCCCTCAAAAAAAGAGAGCCACAAACAATGGTTTTCCCGATGAAACCACCCCAGCTGGATCATGCTAAAAAGCTTTCAGGAGGGAAGCAGTAAGTAAATTCAACTGTTCAGAGGCATTTGGATGTCATCCTAAAGCAGCAGCCCCAGTAATCGCTGCGCCATCAACAACTAAAAGGATCCAGACTATTAGATATGGACAACAGAGAAATAATGGATGCTAAAGAGGTCGGAAACAGAAATGATGGCATTCACCCACTACATAGCTTCAAAGCGGATGAGGGGGAAATGGAGGCTCCATTTTCTAACTACTGAACTATTAAAACACACACACACACACACACACACAGACTGATAAATGCCAGTATCAGTTTTATCACGTAGGTGGTTAAACAGTCACTTTCTTCTTCAATATTTTGAAATATACAAGGACTTTGGTATTCTACTAATTTCAGAGTTGAAGAGGCAGGACGGCTTCCTTCTCTGCCAATGTGCAGACTGGGAAGATTTGATGCTGGGGCACCAAAGGTTCCAGAACCTTGGAGGCAGGATGCTGGAACATAAGGCAGGCAGGGATGCACAAAATCTCTATCCGTGAGCTTAAAGAATTTTTGGATAAGAAACAGTTCTGCTTCTCCAGCCAAGCTTTCACTACTTGCCAAGAACATTATGCTTCGGTAGCCCAGTGATTCTTGCAGTAAGGACCCACGAAGTCTGCTTACATCAGAATCAGCTGCATCCCTTGTTGAAATGCAGACGCCCAGGCCCCAACCTACTGAAGCAGAAACTCTTGAGGTGGGGCAAGGATTCTCATGCCACTGTCCTTGAGACTTAGCAAGGTAATTAATGTGACCAGATGTCGTGGTTTGACTGGGACAATCCGAAATTCCAAGATCTTCGAAGTATTATGATATAGACTAGGGGTCCACAAACTACAGCCCATGGACCGAATTTGGCTGCCATTTGTTTTTGTAAATGGGTTTTAATTGGAACACAGTCATGTTCGTTCATTTTTGTCTTTGGCTGTTTTGACCCTACAACAGCAAAGGTGGATAGTTGCCACAGACACTGTATGGCAGGCAAAGTCTAAAATATTTACTATCTGGCACTTTACAAAACAAGCTGGTTCACTCCCAATGTAGACCAAAGGTTTTCAACCATTTCTGCACATCAAAATCATGTAGGGATTTTTATAACACTACTTCCCCAGACCTAGTCCCAGAGTTTCTGAATCAATTGGCCTGGGGTAGGACTGGATATAGCTATCATTTAAAAGCCTGTTCAGGTGATTCTAATGCGTGGTCAGGAAGAGGCCAATTGCTCTAAGGGAGACTGCACATACTTTGGAACCAGGCTGAAAAGACTCTGCTCCATAATCCCTCCCTTCATAATCCGGCTGAGTGTCCTTGGGCAGCCTGTGTAACTTGCGTGAGTCTCAACTGCTTTATCTGTAAAACAGAGCTACCAATAGTCACTTTGTTGGGTGAGGTATTAGGAAGATGAGAGACAATATACGCACAGCTCCCGAGACAGGGCTTAGCATCCTGTGAGACTAAATAAATGGTACTGGCAGTGATGAGGAGGACGATAATGATGATAACCATGATAGAGGGTAATGCCTATGGCTTCAATAATGCAATTGGATATACATTCATTAAGCACTGTCTGTGTGCTCTGGAAGGGGAAACCTTGATAAATAAGATGTGATGACCACCTGAAGGAGCTCACAGTCAAGTAAAACAAACAGACACGTAAGATAGCGACAGCAAGAGAAAAGAAAAACGGGCCAAGAAGATGGAAAAACGAGTCACAAAAGAGAAACTAAATTCTAATAAATATAGACAAACATGTAAACTTCAGCAATAATCAGGGAAATGAAAAACAAAACTCGAATGAGACATTTTCTCCCAGCAAATAGGCAAATATTAAAAATATCCCACCTTCACAGAAGCATAATTTTTACAGGCTTTTTAAAGGGTGAATTGGCAGGTTAAAATCTGCACACTTTTCAAATCCTCTATTTCCCTTCTAGGTATGTAGTCTGGAGAAACACATATGCTCTAACAGACCTGTGTAGGAACTTTCACTGTGGCATGGCTGCAGCAATGTGAACCATCTAAATACCCATAAGATGGGGAATGGCCAACTAAATCTTCTTGCCTCCATTCTATCTAATTCAATGTTAAAGTATTTTTTAAAGTGATTTAAATGCATACAGGTACAAAACGGACAATCACACAAAGTACTCTGTGTCAAAGATGCAAATCATAGAAAATGCCAGAACATAGGTATAATAAAGCACACACATGCACACTCAAAACAAAACTTTACTTTTTTACCCATGTATGTGTATGTAAATTCCCAGACAAGATTACTTCTGGAAAGGAAAGGTAGATTTTGAGAGTAGCCTAGAGGAGATCTTTCACTTACTATATTGTTTGAATATTTAATAAAGTGAATGTATTGATGTACTGCTTATGTACATCTTTTAAAAGAAAAAAAAAACACCAGACAATAATTGAATGTAGTGAGTATTATTAGAGAAGTATGTGTAAAGTATGATGGGGGAACCAAAAACAATGCTGCTGGGGTGGGATGGAGAGGAGGAGGTGCCGCAGAGATAGGGTAATGCTGAGCTAGGCCTTGAAGGAGAAGATGTTGGTGGCATCCCAGAAAGAGAGGGGACCATATGCAGGGGCTCAGGGGCATGGCATGTATGCTTTCATTCATTCATCCCATTATTCACTCAACAAACATTTGTGGAGTGTCACCTCTGAGCTCAGGAGTGTTTCAGGTGCTGGAGAGACAGCAGGGAACAGACAGACAAAGGTCCCTGCCCGCACGTTGCTTCTCTTCTAGTCTGTCTAGATAGATAACATGCAAGAAACAATCAAGACGCATAGTGTGACGGGGAGTGCTGTGCGGAGAATAATGCAGGGAAAGGAGGTGGGAGATGCTGCGGTGGGAACGGGGTCCCCTACTTTAGTTGGGGTCACCAGAGAAGATTGTGCTAGGAAGTAGCATAAACAGAGAGCTGAAGGAGCTGAAAGAGCTAGCCATGGGGACAACCAAGGGAAGAATGTTCCAGCCACAAGGACAGCAGGTGCAGAGGACCCCATGCAGGGCTGAGCTTGACGTGTCCCAGCGACCACCAGAAGGACAGCATGGCTGGAGTGGGTCAGCAAGAGGACAGAGAGACGGTGGATGGAGGCTGGGAGGTGTCGTGCAAAGCTTTGTGAAATGTGGAAAGGATTTTGACTTTTCCTCTGGGCGGGGTAGGTGGGGGTGGGGAGCGGTCACCGTAGGCTTTTAAACTGGGAAGTGGCTTGATTCATTATATGTTTCAAAGATACCTCTGGATGCTTGACTGAGAAGACTCCAGGGGGCTAACGTGGAGGCAGGGAGACAGTTGGGAGCCTCCGGCATTTGCAGGGTCTGCTCAGGGCCTGGGCAGCTGAGTCCCGGGGCGCTGGGTCACTACATACAGGGGTGGGAACACGGAATCTCAACAGCACGTGGACATCACTGGCATCTTCCTCGGGTAGCAGCATCCTGATGCTCTTTGACCGACCTGCCTATACCCTTGCAGGACCCAGAGGAAGAGTACAAATGAAGGGCCATATACCACATGCCTAGGGATTTGAAAGTTATAAAGCAATCTATTAAAGTGTCATTTAAAATATGTACTATCCTCCTATCTTCATAATGACTCGGAAGGCCAAGTTCAAATTTGGAATCCTCTGACTTCTCAGGTTTTCTTGCCAGAATATAGCAGCATGGGGAGAGCTGGCTCCTGGCTTATGGCTCCCGGATCCCTACCCTCAGCCTGTTCCCCACTTCTCTTCCTACTCCCAGCTCTGCCCATCACTGTAGTGGCTTTTTGTACGTGTGTGAGTATATCATAACCTGCACAGTGAAAATGGGTGGACAGCAGTCTTTACATCCCCTCTGGCTTTCATGTGCCATGTGCCCTCGGGAGGACAGATCCAGGGAAGAGCCAACTTGGGCAGGGAAGTCCAGGGTCTCTGTGACCAAGAGAATGGTCCAGAAGGGAGGGTGCAGGTTGAGGTGGGCAAGTGCCCTTGGCCTGTGGCCTCCTTCTCCCCTGGGAAGATGTGATGGGAGAAGGACTAGAGTGGAGACTTCTAGGGTGGATGACTCAGTGCAGGGATGTTTTCTGCATGGGCTTAAGAATGGCGCTGCCCTCCTCAGTCAAGCTGGCTGAGCTTAGGTCACTGCTGCTTACCCAAGGGACATGGGACACCTTGGTTGGTATTTCCTCTAAGAAGCCACACAATGGTGGTGGGAGGCGGTTCTTAGGAATTTAAATCATGAACGGAGGGGCTGAGGGAAATGTCTTGGAGCTGGTTTGTACCAGCCACAGGGTCTTGAAGAGACTGTCGCTTAAGTCCTATTCTCTGGATTATTGGAGGTCTCCTGGTTCCAGTCCTTTCTTAGGCTTCTTTGATCAGCTATGCCTTCCATTCCATGAGCTTTCTAAGGCTTGCACCATTCAGAGATAGTTACTGTGCCTGTAACCAAGAAACCCCACAAGATGCAGGCTGTGTTACAAAGAATTCCATGTGCCACATTAGAGTGGTTGAACTTTAGTCTGCAGAAAATTGGAGGCTTTTAAACAGAGAGCTGGCTTCTTTTTTTTTAATGTCTCTAGAGAGACACAAAAGATGGGCTGAAAGGGAAGAAACTCTGTCTGGCCTTCCTTGCTCCTCCAGCACTTCAAACGGTGGATTAAACAGAGGCACCTATTATGAAATATAAGTTCAACTTCAAGAAGGAAAGAAGAAATCTTCAGGGTAGGTAGGTGAGAGAGACACCGGGAGACTGGCGATGAGCAATTGAGCTCATTTTCAGGCAAGAACAAAGATTCAAGGCCGACTCCCAGGAATTAGAGATCGGGCAGTACAACATCAAATCCCAGTTCAATTCTAGAAGACATTATAGAACAGATGGTTTCTGAGCAGGGAGAAGCCAACGGAGGTTCAGTATGACCAAGTCATGCCAGACTCCTGTCAGCCCCAGCCTGCTCCTGTATAGCTCCATGAACTGGAAGTCTTCAGCAGTCAGATGCATATTAGGTGCCTTGGCCTCACCACTAGTGTGGTCTTACTAACACTGCCCTAAACTTGATATACGTGCCCTGATTCCACTCAGTCAGCTTTTCCCTAAGCCTATAAGGTCTCTTAGTCTCTTGCTGAAACCATTATCTCAGCCCACCTGTACAGGGTCTTGAAATCCTGTTAATCCCTTGCAAAGTTCTTCCTTGAGAAAACTCTCCCTTGAGAGACTGCCCTTGGGTGGATGTCTGCTGTCTCTCCATGACCAGCATCCACTTCCCCTTGTGTAACAGCTTCATATCTGGCCTTGATAAAGGACCCTTCCTCCACTCCCACTTCCGTGCTCAGCTCGGGGGAGCTCACTTTGTCTCCAGCTCTAGAGCCTATCTTTATCATATGAGCAAGGAGCCGCCACTGAAGAGTTTTACTATGTCCCTATGAGGACAGACTCAATGGCAGGGTGATGTGATCAGAGATGCATCTGGGTAGAATCCCTCTGGGTGCAGGGTGAGGAAGAAACTGCATGCAAGAAGATCAGCTGGAAGACTGAGGGGAATTTTGAGGAAAGAAATGGCAGTTTGGAGTAGCATATTGGCAGGAGGTGGAAGAGAAGTAGATCGACTCAAGTGACTTTTAGGAATTAAAGTCAACAGGCTGGTGATGAATTGGATATGGGGGATGGAGGGAGAAAGAGATGTCACAAATGATTCCTAAGTTTGCGCTTTGTGCAAGTGAATGGATCACGGTGACTTCACCGATAGAGGGAAATCAGAAAGAGAAGCAGACTCGAGGAAGGGAGTCATGAAGAGCATGGCTTCAGTTTGGAGTATTTTGCAACACCTAAGAGAAAGTGTTAAGAGGCAATTGGATATACAAATATGGAACACTGAGGATGTATCTGAGTTGGAGATATTAACTTGCCAGTCCACGTAGAAAGCCAAAGACGTGCATTATATCAGTGAGGGGAGAAGAGCGAGCCAGAGACCAACCTCATAACTGTCCCCTCTGTGTTCCCTCTGACAACTCTCTCTTTCCATCTTACATCTATGCTCTTGGTTTTTCTACCTCTCAAAATGCACGCACCCATGACTTGTTCCTACTTAAACCCAATATTCCCCCCCTGCTAATTTCTGCAGATGGTATTTTGACTTTGTTAAATATTTTTCATGGCAGAATAATAGCAATGCCTTGCATAGAGATGGCAAAAGAGATCTGGGCAGACGATGAGGCTAATTCTATTTTGTCTTTTATTGGTTCTTGAAATGGAGACACCAGGCATCTGGAATCTGAAACCCTGTACTCTATGCGTCCAGACCTCCTATTCCATACTTCATGAAGCATCTCCAGTTTGGGAGATTACACAGTAGGACAGGAATGGATGAACTAGTTTATGTCCTGTGGACAAGGGTCCGGCACAGAGAGCAGGCTGGAAGCCATGCAGGATGGGGAGCAAGGTAACTTGGGGATATTATCTGACTTATTCCATGTGGTCCCAAGAATAAGGGCAGGATCCATGACTTACACCTCTTGTGTTCTTGGGCCAGGACAGGCCTGTTACAAAGCGGGCTTCCATAAATGTGTGTTAATAACTCTGCAGATGATGAATATACGGAGCAGTGATGAGGCCTGGCTGAGGATGCTGAAGATGTCATTCAGACATCCTGGCATATATTACCCTTAAGTGCTGCCTCAGTGGATGGGCATCTGCACTTACAACCCAGCAGAGTCTTGCCCCTGATATCAAGATATCCATGGGCCTGCCTCCCGCCGTCCCTCCCTCACCCTACCATCCTCCCAAGAACCTGTGGAATTCAGACACCAGAGACTCCAGGAAGGTCCTAGAGAAGAGGCGATCAGGGGTGAGACTCTCTCAATCATTTATTGCAGCTCTCATTGGCTTTCCTAGAATCAGCCAGAGCTGAAATCTGATTGTGGAACCGGGGATTCTGGATTGCGGGGGTATGGACCCAGGGAACATTTATTAAGCAAGACTATATGTAATGTCCACTTAATTCTCACTGCACACTGGCGTTCTTATTACTTTTGCTTAGGGAACTGAGGCTCAGAGAGGCTGAGATTGTCCAGCCTGCAAGCAGTGGAGCATGCATCAAATCGAGACCAGCCCAATTCCACAGCCTGTGTTCATTCCACTCAACTTCACAGCCTCTCTTCAAGGTCTTGATGAGGGGGTCTCACCTCATACACACTCTCCAGTGAGTGTAAAGAGAACACCTGAGCTAGAGCCACTTTCTCCTAATGTATTATGAGGATACTCTGGCTTAGAGTCGAAATCAGAACTCAAACCACACCTTACTCTCCGCTGGGCCATGCTGCCGGTGAATCAGGCCAGCGCCCCTTGTTGACACGCTTTCTAAATGATCATTCTTCTCTTTCATTTTTTAAATTTGGAACCAATTTGCTCCTCTCTGCTTGATTAGGATCTAACACTTGCCTAATCAAAACAAATGGAGTGATAATCAGAGCTTGCTTTTGTGCAGCGTGTTGCAGTGGGTGCCAGCCTTCCCCAGCCCCTCCCTGGCTGGAATACAAACACCTTCCTCAGGTAAGCTAAGCTCTACCACGATTCTAAGCTTACTCTGATAGAAAAGAGTGAGATGAGAGCCTCATCTCTGCCTGAGGGAGTCGGGGGGCATTCTTCCTGCTGCTGCGTAAGTGGAAACTGCCACGTGACCTACAGCCATCTCCTTCCCCTCGTTCTGCTGGAGAGGTCCATGCACCTGGTTTTCACTTCAGCAACTCTGCTCATCCTTGCTGTGGCAGATCCCTCTTCTCAATCCCAGCAGCACGCCTGGGCAGGAGCAGGGACAGGCAGTCCTGCTCCAAATGGAGCCCTTGGCTAGACCCACAGTGTTCCCACCCACATGACTTGAAAATATCCACAGCCATTGCTTTCCTGAGCGTCTGCTATGTAGGGGCCTGTCTCCATGCTAGGTACTTTACATAAATCATGCTATTTAATTCTCTCAACAATCTCTTCCTTCAAATATTTATTTTGCATTTCCTGAGTGCTAGGCACTGTCCGAGGGATGCAGCAAAGAACAAAGCAAGCAAACCCCTCTCCTTGTGGAACTCGTGTTCTTTTGTGGAGGAGCACCTCTCTAAATGATACTGCTACCCCCATTTTTAAACAGAAAAATAAGGTTCTGGGAGTTTTCATAACTTGGAATTTCACACAGCTGATAAAGAGAAGAGATGAAATGTAAGCGCTGGCTTCTAAGACCCGAACCTATGCTCCTTCCCTTACATCCTACCTCTTGCAGCTGATCGCAGGTCTTACTCCCAGAATTCCTATGATTGGAGGGGTAAGATCAAGATATAACAGCTTGTGCCTGGGTTCGCACAGCTAGCAAGTTCCCAGGGGCAGCTGAAAACTGGTTCTTACTAATTCTAAAGGTCTTTCAGTTAATCAGGTCACAGAGCGTGGAAAAACCTCATAATTCTAGCTTATGGACAAGCGTACCCACTCTGCAAAGGCATGGCTCCAGCTGCTGTGTCTGCATGGGTTCATCTGCTCCTCCTAGCTGACCTATGAATGTAGGTAATTTTAGTATTATTTCCTTCTTATAGATGAGGAGACTGAAGGATTGAGTGTTTATGAAACTCCCCCAAAGTCATGGAGCTAGGAAGGGGCAGAGCTGGGATGTGAACCCAGGCTGGCTGATGCCGGGTCCAATTCCTCCCCACTATGTCTACTCACTCCTCAAAGATGAGATACAAATTGATCTTGCATTAAAGGAAGCCTAGATTCCCAAACGTCCCCAGGGTTATACTATCATGCCACTTGCTCGCAAGTTTGAAAGGTCTTTTCTCATAAAGAGCAAAAGATGTGGAGGGCTAAGAGTTCAGTCTTGACAGGCATGCAGGGGAAAAGTGTTACTGGCAAGAGGAAAGGGTGTGCAAAGGTCCAGGGGTAAGGAAGAGCACATCCTGGTTCCCCAAAACATGGGCCAGATGATCACTCAATCCTTTTGACACCAGATGTGGAAACGGTGCTCTCCCAACCAGGAAGAGCCCCTCCCTGGCCAGCTCCTTCTGGGGAGCATCTTTTTCCTCCTGGGACTGGTGCTGTAACATGTCCAGGGGATCTCCAGGCAGAGCAGCTACAGACTTCGTGGGGCCCAGTGCAAAATGAAAACGTGAGGACCCCTACTCAGAAATTATTAAGAATTTCAAGATGGCGACAGTAGATCATTAAACCAAGCGTGGAGCTCTCCTAAGCACAGGGCCCTGTGAAACTGCACAGGCCACATGCCCACAAAGCCAGGCCTGCCCCTGGTCTCCCTGAGCTACAACGTCACCTCCCTTATCTCATTTTTTCTTCATGACAATTCTGGGAACTGAGTATTGTCACGCCCAAGTTCCAGCTGAGGAAACTAAATCTGTAAGGCCAAGAATGACTTGATCAAGTTCTCGGAATTAGTAACCATATCAAGATCAGAATAATAATGAAATGACAACTAATGCATAACATTTGTGGAGTCCCGGGGCTCAAAGCTGAGATCCTCTGACGCCAAAGCCCATGTTCTTACACAGTCTGCTACTGTGCCTCCTGCCCACAGCTCAGGGCTTCTGTGTCTAATCCCGACTTCAGACGGTTTTGTGCCTGGATTGTAAAAAGGGCCTGGACCAGTTAGGCTTTGCCGAGAGATGGAATCAACACATGTCAACAACCATCCAGTGCCATGAACATCTTCCCAAAGCCTAGAGAGGAAACCCAAGTGGAGACGCCGGGTAGCCTGAACTTCTTAACAAACTGTTGTTGCTGCCGAGGCCACCTCATCCCTGGGCTATCCCAGGGACCAGGCCTCCACGCTGCACTCAACAAGCAGATCGAGAAGCTTGTCTCCTTGATAACCAAACACATCCATTCAAGGCATCAGAGTTTTCTATTCAATTATCACAATTTTTAAGGGGGTTTAAAAACAGAACCCCAAGTTCACACCCACTCACTCTTTTACCCTATTTAGTCCATTTAGACCAAAATTAAGAAGACTCTGTTATCCAGGTCATTTCTTTCCCATGTGATGGAGCATAATCCAACCACATCCTTAGATGTGCAAAGTGCTTAAGACCGTGGAGTCAGGCATAACTGAGTTTAGGCCCAGCCCCTCGTGTTACCAGATGTGTCAACTCGAGCAAGTATCAAACCTCTCCTAAGCCTCAGTTTCTTCATCATGTAATAAAGTAATGCCCAGTTCACAAGGTTGCGACTCTTAAGCGCCCAGCACATTGGTAACGTGCTTCATGGGTGTTAACCATTAGTAGTGGCGTGATTGGCAGTAATGTTATTAAGTTGTTCTCAGCTAACTCCTCTGCTGGTTCAGTCATGTATTCATTCATTTATCAACATATAGAAATATTGCTGCATACTTCCTATGTCCAGCTCTGCACCACAGTTTGCAGAAACAGAATGAGATTGAGGCCCAGATCCAGAGGAGCTCACAGACTAGTCAGTAAGGAAGAGGTAAATGTGGACCTAAATAACTAGACTACAGAGAAGACAATGTTCACAGAGAACTGGAAACAGGACCTCAGACTGGGTGAACTAAGGAAGTCTTCTTGGAAGAGGAAATATTAAGCTGGGCTGTTAGACTGAACAGTAAGCACTCAGTAGGTAGTGTTTCAATTACCGGCCAATGAAAGCCACACTACTTCTTAAGAATGGACCTCTCTATAGTTCCCCGACGGCATGGCTGCATGCAAATATTCTCCAGCTCAGAGTTTGACTTTCAGTTTTGAAAACGTAAAACAGATTTTACTTCTGAAATTAAAAAGGGTATTTTTTCATATTCCAAAGGTCTATAGTTGGGACTCAGGCAGTAGGAATTTATAAACAGGGGCCCTTTGAACGAGGAGGGAAGACAATGACTTAGGAGTAAGGATTCTATCATGTGTCGCAGGATATTTTGCAAATGCTTAGCCCACAGATGTATGCACATAAAAAGGTTTGTCATTTATCATTTAAGTGACCCATAAAGACATCTACTCTCCCCTTTGCCCTGTGGCAGCAGGTTCTCATGGCTCCTTATTTGATGGCTTGAGCACCAGTGTCCATTTCCCCATCTGCCTTAGAGGACACATCTGATTAATCCAAAACAATTATGATGATCCCATTTCTCTTGCCAGTGATTCATGCAGGGGAGCTATGTGACCCAATTCTGGAGAACAGACTTGAGCAGAAATCAGCTGGGTGGCTTCCAAGAAAGGTTTCCTCTCTGACAAAAAAAAAAAAAAAAAAAAAATGGCACCAGAAATGTGGTGTCATATCTTGTTTTTCACGTTCTTGTTCTTTTGGATGGTGTTGATTCTGGGTGTGATGCCTAATATTGCTGAATCTACTTCACGACCATGAAGAAAAGCTAGCTTGTACAGAAAACTGACCTATCACAACAGGAGAGGAGAAAGCCAAGAATAACCAGATCACCCGTGACATCATTGAGCTGCTGAATTATCCAACCTTGGTGCCACCCTACCTTCCAACTTCTCCTTATGTGCAGTAATGAACTGTTCTTATTGTGTAACCTGAAAGAATCAAAGCTCTTTGTTACAGGTGGCTAAAAGCACGCTTTCTGATGAAGCTCTAATATAGCGGCTTTTGAAATCAAAGAATTGGTCCTGGCTGTAAACGTAAGGAGAGATAAGGAAGTTTATCAACAAAAACTGTTGTTTCTAAGCCTTTCATTACTTAGGAAACTTGATTCCCTGTGATTGCCCATCCTGCATGTGACATCCATCCATACTACAGAGGGAGTAGTAGTCAATCCTAGCCTTAAACTCTTGCTAAAGAGTTGACTTCACCACCCTCTCTTTGCTAGCTAACAGTTGAAGACCCAATGGCACATCGCCAGGTGACCAAAGACCACTTTGAGTCCTGGGGAGCATTTTGGATATTAGATGTGGAACTCGGGGTGAGAATGAAATAGTAACAGGTAGTGAGACAATCAGAGAAACCTGGTGACCAACCACACCCACAAGTGGGGTCGATCTGAACACCAGGTGATAGGGTAGTACTTTCCTGTTGGAAAAATTTGACCTTTTTGTTAAAAAGCAACACTATACGTAGCTTCTTATATCAGAGGTGGCTTAGGAGTGTCACTTTTATTCTCTGCAAATCTATAAAAGAGCAACATGAACCCCACGGTCTGGAATGGATAGGATGGAATTAAGTAAAAAAATAAAATTAGAATCTTACCCATTAGCAACTTTACTACTAATGGAAGGGGAAAGGAGGGGTCCATAAAATCAAGATAAGTCATATCCTACAGATAAGCTCCTAGCTGGCCACACAACTCTAAGCAGGTCACTAAGATAATCTGGCCTTTGGTTTACCCACAAAAATGGGAATGCTGCACTTGACTTGCGGCCTGTGCTAGATTATATTCTGTCAATTGGCTAAGGCTAGGATTATACGAAGATCAATTAAAGAGGTATTGAGAGTGTTTTATAAACCATGAAGCGCTATGTGAAACAAGACTTGTTTTAAAAAAACAAAAACAGACAAAATACTTCTAGGGCGCTCTTCTTACATGTGACTGTGTCATAGTTCTAAAGGGAAGATGGACCATTAAATTGGGTCATGATATAACACTGAGTGACCTATGATAATACTCAGAGATCTCATTTATAGACACCTTCTGGATACCATGCACTGAGCCAAGTGTTTTCGATACACTGCCTCTAATACTAAGAATGACCTTGCAGGAAAAGCATTTTCAGATGAAGACATGGAGACTCAGGTTGAACAACTGGCTGAGATCACACGACTTGTAAGTGACAAAGCCAGGGTGCAGACTTTTACATGTCCGGCTGCAAACCTCATGTTCATTCTGCTCTATTGAGCCATATCAACTAGGAAGTCCGATGGCTCCTTCGTTACGCATATTAGACTTTCAATGCAATCACAATTGTTTTTTAGGGGCTGGAACCGTGGCCGAGTGGTTAAGTTCATGCACTCCGCTGCAGGCAGCCCAGTGTTTCGTTGGCTTGAATCCTGGGCACGGACATGCCACTGCTCATCAAACCAGGCTGAGGCAGCGTCCCACATGACACAACTAGAAGGACCCACAACGAAGAATATACAACTATGTACTGTAGGGCTTTGGGGAGAAAAAGGAAAAAAAATAAAATCTTAAAAAAAATTGTTTTTTAAAATTCTGTCCTTCTGTTCATTTAAATACCTTTCCTCTTATCAAAACAGCTGTGCCAATGTTTGAGGCAGGAGAAAAACCCACATATATATATCTGGTCCGCATACATATGACCCATGGATATACATTGTCTTTATAGGGAAGCACGTGGCACAAATCTTACATCAATATGATATAATCTGTAGCCATAAACCATGAAAATCATTAAGATGTTTTAAAAACATAGGAAAATGCTTGAGAAATAAAGTGAGATAACGAAAAAGAAAAAATACCAAGAGGTATGTGCACTGAAATGACCACAGTGATTTAGAAAGCATTTTCATAGACTAGAAAGGACTCTGCAAACAGGGCCTTCTTATCGACTTAGAGCGGATGAACAAACTGAGATCCACAGGCCAGGTCTGACGTGCTGCCTGTTTCGTAGAGCGTGTGAATGCAGCCACGCGCCTTCCTTTACGTATACTCTGTCACTGCCTTCATGCTACAAAGTTTAGAGCATGAGGCCTCTTAGCCCCTAAAGCCTAAAAATCTTTACTATCTGTGCTTTCCAGAAAACGTGTGCTGACCCCAGACTTAGAGGGCTGCAATTATAAACATGTCCCCTTGCCCATTGCTCAGTATTAGTCCTGTGGGAACAGTAGATAAAGAGTAGAAATCAGTACCGTTAGAAATCACCTCCCACTAACACATTTAGATTTGGCTTTCTTGAATCCAGCCGAGATTCACCCGTCAGGTGTGTATTCCCAGTTTTACTGAGATGAGAACCTCCATGGGTTGTGTTCAGAGGCCTCGAGCACTGCCTTGCAGCTCTGTGGGTTTCTGCTGCAGACTCAGGAATGGCCACTTTATATCACTGTCAGTGAAACTCATATAATAAAGTGCAGGCACTGCTAACTCAAAAGCCTATAGGAGCTAGACACATCATGCAAATGAGGAAAGTGGGCTGCTTGTAAGACAACAGGCAGTGACAGACACAGAGGCGAATGGGAAAAAATGCCCATCCCATCCGTCTAATGACGGAGGCTGCTGCCCACCCCCGGCTGGTCACTGCTCGGTGGGAATGAAGAGCCAGAGTGGCCAGATCTTTTAATGTTTCTAAGGAAGCTGAAAATCCAGATATTAGGCGACATAAAATCTCCCCATATTCAAAAGTTGGCAACTATTTTTTTAAATCACCACATGGAACAATAGAAATTTGCCAGACCAGTTTGGTCCGTAGGCTGAAAAGTTGTCCAAGTCTGCTAAAATTAAATTCACAAATGTGTGAGTTTGCAACGGTCTCAGACGTATACCTGACAGACATAGATTTGAATACCTGATGGATATTCACGTCCTTACGCAAGGTCTACTTCAAAGTATTAAAGCTCCAGACACTCAGATAAATATTAACAACTACTTTTAATGAGTGCTTGTCACATGCTGGGCACTGTTGTAAGAGCTTTACATATGTGAACACATCTATTCCTTTATGAGGCAAGGGCCATCTTCACCAACACCATTGTACAGACATGGAAACTGATGCATAGACAGGTTAAGTAATTCACCAAAGATAACAAAACCCATAAGTGTAGAGATAGGGTGTGAACCCAGGCAACGTGGGTCCAGACTTTGTGTTCTTAGCGGAAACTCTCCCCCTTTAATGTGGACATGGATCATTTGAAGATCTAGTTAA
This sequence comes from Equus caballus, assembly GCF_041296265.1. Taxonomy (NCBI): domain Eukaryota; kingdom Metazoa; phylum Chordata; class Mammalia; order Perissodactyla; family Equidae; genus Equus; species Equus caballus. Next base: position 444,968 of record NW_027221973.1, read on the forward strand.
GGGCAGATTCCGCTCCCTGGGAGCCCCTTAGAAATGCAATTCATCAGGTCCCACCCCAGACCTGAAGTTTTGGGGTGGGGCCCAGCAATCTGTTTGCCACGCCCTCCAGATGGTTCTGATGCAAGCTGGAGTGCTTAGAAATGCAAAGCCTCAGTCATAGGGCTCCCACAGCCCCACCCTTTCAGATGAGCCCAGCTTGCCTGTGGAAGTAACCCGTGTCAGATCTCCCTCTCTTAGGACCTTGACTCTCGCCTGGGTAGCGCAGACACAGCAGAGAGTGCCAATAGCTCTTAGTATCTATAATTCCTGACGCCTCATGAAGAGCAGCACTTCTTTAAATAGAAGCAGGGGCTGTGGCCTTAGAATGTCTCTGTTTTGCACATTTACCCTCCACTCAGGCCAAGATCAAGCGAGAGGAAGTTATCCTGGTTTGACTCAAGTCACCTGTTTGTTTCCACTACCACCTGTCAAAGGTGACTGCCACCGTGTGCTCTGGGCTTGACACCCCCTCTCAGAAGCCCCCATGCCCTGGCTTCAGATGTCCATAGCCTTTGGAAGGGAAGATTGGTGGGAGCTGGGTGTAATTGGAGGCGGGGTGTCGGGGGACCACAGAAACCACACAGCTGTTATCTGGAGCACCAGAAGTGTTTTGACAGTTTTCAAGATGGACATTAAATCACTTCCTGGAGAGAAAGTGAAGTGGGTGTCAGTCAGACTGGGAATGGCGGGGGGAGGGTGCAGCTGGCAAGTAGCAATTGCAGTGACTGTGTGATGGGAGTCAGAATGAGATTCATAAATCTTGATTATTCTCTGTCTCAGCTGATTTGAACCAAACGCCTTGGACAGAGATAGAGTTCACATCTCACTGAAAACTGCAAAAAAAAAACCTGATTAAATGTACAAACTGATATAAATAACCCTCGATCCATGTTAATGTTCAAACTGTCACCACTGAGGAAAAGATTTTGCAGATCCAGGATCTGTTTTGATAAGAAATGGCATACTGGATCCCCAGGAACCAGAGGGATCCACCTCCCTCCTTGTGTGTTTTCACTCTGGTCCCAGGAACATTATCGCTCTGGTGCCTGAATGCTAGCTGCTCTTATATTGAAGGCAATTAGTACAGCCAGCCCTCCTGATTCTGGGTGCCCTCCTGGTAAAATCAGGCACTCTATAGAAAATGGAAATGGAAAGTCACTACTATAAAGCAATAATAAAGCAAACCATTCAATTACGGATGAAAAAACGGCACTTGCTTTAATAATATTTATGCTTAAGAGCATTAAAGTACCAGCATATTACCATTTTTGCATACATAATGAATGAACTTAGAGACCAGAAGGATTAGGATATAAAAATGATGGTGCCCTATGATAGGATAGATGATGGCGTCCTTCCTCACACACCAACACCGTGCCTCGGGATCTGGGGATGGAGGGATGCGTGAAGACCACAGGACCCCTGGACATTCCTATCACTGTTTAGAAGTCAGGCTTGATTTATGCAAATTGATTTTATACCCTGCAACTTTGCTGTAGTTGTTGATTACTTCTAACAGTTTTCCAGTGGATTCTTTGGGGTTTTCTATATATAAAATCATGTCGTCTGCAAATAGTGAGAGTTTCACTTCTTCCCTCCCTATTTGGATTCCTTTTATTCCTTTTTCTTGCCTGATTGCTCTGGCCAGGACCTCTAGTACTATATCGAATAAGAGTGGTGATAGAGGGCATCCTTGTCTCGTTCCTCTTGTCAGGGGGATGGGGTTCAGTTTTTGCCCATTGAGTATGATGTTGGCTGTGGGTTTGTCATATATGGCCTTTATTATGTTGAGGTAATTTCCTTCTATGCCCATTTTGTTCAGTTTTTATCATAAATGGCTGTTGGATCTTGTCAAATGCCTTCTCTACATCTATTGAGATGATCATGTGGTTTTTATTCCTCAGTTTGTTGACGTGGTATATCACATTGATTGATTTGCGGATGTTGAACCATCCCTGTGTCCCTGGTATGAATCCCACCTGATCATGACGTATGATTCTTTTGATGAATTGCTGAATGCTGGTTGCCAAAATTTTGTTTAGAATTTTTGCATCTATGTTCATCAGTGATATTTGGCCTGTAGTTCTCTTTTTTCGTGGTGACCTTGTCAGGTTTTGGTATCAGCGTGATGTTGGCCTCATCGAATGTGTTAGGAAGTGTTCCATCTTCCCTAATTTTTTGGAATAGCTTGAAAAGGATAGGTATTAAATCCTCTCTGAAAGTTTGGTCGAATTCCCCAGGAAAGCCATCTGGTCCTGGGGTTTTATTCTTTGGGATGTTTTTGATTGCTGTTTCAATCTTTTTCCTTGTGATTGATCTGTTCAAATTGTCTGCCTCTTCTTGAGTGAGCTTTGGGAGATTGTAGGAGTCCAAGAATTTATCCATTTCCTCTAGGTTATCCATTCTGTTGGCATATAGTTTTTTTGTAGCATTCTCTTATAATCTGTTGTATTTCTGCAGAGTCTGTTGTTATTTCTCCTCGCTCATTTCTGAATTTGTTTATTTGAGCTTTCTCCCTTTTTTTCTTTGTAAGTCTGGCTAGTGGTTTGTCAATTTTATTTATCTTCTCAAAAGACCAGCTCTTTGTCTCATTGATCCTTTCTACTGCCTTTTTCGTTTCAGTAGTATTTATTTCTGCTCTGATTTTTATTATTTCTCTCCTTTTGCTGACTTTGGGCTTCATTTGTTCTTTTTTCTCTAGTTCAGTTAGGTGTGCTTTAAGGTTGCTTATTTGGGATTTTTCTTGTTTGTTAAGATGTGCCTGTATTGCAATGAATTTTCCTCTTAACACAGCTTTTGCTGTATCCCATATGAGTTGGTATGGCATGCTATCATTTTCATTTGTTTCCAGGTATTTTTTTATTTCTTCTTTAATTTCTTCAATGATGCATTGCTTGTTCAGTAGTGTGTTGTTTAGTCTCCACATCTTTGTGCCTTTCTCAGCTTTTTTCTTGTAATTAATTTCTAGCCTTACAGCACTATGATCTGAGAAGATGCTTGTTATTATTTCAATTTTTTTAAATTTGTAGAGGCATGCCTTGTTTCCCAACATATGGTCTATCCTAGAGAACGTTCCATGTGCACTTGAGAAGAATGTGTATTCAGCTCTTTCAGGGTGGAGTGATCTATATATGTCTATTAAGTCCAATTGTTTTAGTTTTTCATTCAGCTCCACTATTTCCCTGTTGATTTTCTGTCTGGATGATCTGTCCATTGATGTGAGTGGGGTGTTGAGGTCTCCTACTATTATTGTGTTGTTTTTAACATCTTCCTTTAGGTCTGTTAATAGTTGCTTTATGAATCTTGGTGCTCCTGTGTTGGGCGCAAAGATATTTATAAGCGTTATTTCTTCTTGATGAAGTGTCCCTTTGATCATTATATATTGTCCCTCTGTGTCTCTCTTTACCTGTCTTATTTTGAAATCCACTTGGTCTGATACGAGAATTGCAACACCTGCCTTTTTTTCCTTGCTATTTGCTTGAAGTATTGTCCTCCACCCCTTCACCCTGAGTCTGTGTTTGTGCTTGGGGCTGAAGTGTGTTTCCTGGAGGCAACAGATTGTTGGATCATGTTCTTTAATCCATTTTGCCACTCTGTGTCTTTTTATTGGAGAGTTCAATCCGTTCACATTGAGAGTGATTACTGATGCATGTGGACTTAATGCTGTTAATCTGTCACTCATTATCTTGTTTTCCTGTGTTTCTTTTCCTGTTTGCTTTAGACTACCCATTTAATACTGCAATTTCTTATGCTGGGTTTCTTACATTTTTCCTTATGTATGATTTGTGACTCTGTTCTGTACTTTATTTTAGTGTCTACCTTGAAGTTTGTATTTAGAATCTCGTGTATAATATAGTCTATTCTCTGGTGGTCTCTTACCTACTTGACCAATACTGATTTAGACCCTTTGCTCTTCCCCTCCTAAATAATTATTTTCATTTTTTATTCCAACTCGTCTTACTAATTTGTAGTTCGAGTGCTAAGATCATCTCTGCTTTGGTAGTTTCCTTACCTTTACCCTAATGCTATAATTGAATATTTGCTATCTTGTTCTGGTTCTATCCATCGGTCTCCCTAGTCTGTGGATTGTGTCCCCTCTCTCCCTTTTTTCTTTTTTCAGGTATGAGAGCCTTCTTGAGGATTTCTTGTAATGGAGGGCTTTTACTTACAAATTCCCTTAACTTTTGTTTGTCTGGAAAAGATTTAATTTCTCCCTCATATCTGAAGGAAATTCTTGCTGGATAGAGTATTCTTGGCTGAAGATTTTTATCCTTTAAAGCTTTGAATATGTCACTCCATTCTCTCCTAGCTTGTAGGTTTTCTGTAGAGAAATCCACTGACAGTCTGATAGGGGTTCCTTTATAGGTTATTCTCTTTTTTTCCTTTACTTCCCTGAGTATTCTCTACTTATCTTTCCTATTTGCCAACTTTACTACTATGTGCCTTGCAGTAGGTCTTTTTACATTGACAAATCTAGGAGAGCTAAAACCCTCCTCTACACACATTTCTCCATTGATCCCTAGACTTGGGAAGTTCTCTTCAATAATTTCGCTAAGCACACTTTCTGCTCCATTTTCCTTTTCCATACTCTCGGGAATTCCTATGATCCTTATGTTCTTACTCCTCATTGAATCCATTATCTCTCGGAGATTTTCCTCATTTTAATTCTTAGTTCTCTTTCTTCCTCTGTCTGGCGCCATTCAGACTATCTTCGATTATGCTAATTTTCTCCTCTATATTGTCTACACGGGCATTCAGGGAATCCGTATTCTGTTTTATCTGGTCCATTGTGTTTTTCATCTCAAGTAATTCTGTTTGATTCTTCTTTGTGATTTCAATCTCTTTTGTAAAGTAACTCCAGAACTCGGCTTGTTTCTCTATCTTTCTCTCTACCTCATTGAGTTTTTTGATTATAGCTGCTCTGAATTCATTATCATTTAGTTTACCTAATTCCAAGTCCTCAGGACTTAATTCTGTGTTTTTATTGTTTTCCTTCTGGTCTGGGGCTTTTATAAATTGCTGGATGGTAGAGGAGCGGTTTTTTCTCATGGTGGTAGAATTCAGTTGCAGTTACAGCCTGTCACCACTAGATGGGGGTCGAGAGCGGCATGTTAGCTCTCTGCCTTGGGGCAAGATGGCTGCGCCCACTGGCTTCGCTGGGGGGGAGGGGCTGTTACTCACACGCACTGGTCTGGGTTCAGATCAGTTCTGTTCTCTGGTCTCCCAAGGCCCTTGATTTGTGGGGTCCCCGTGGACGGAAGCTTTCCCCCCGTCAGCGGGTCTCCACTGAATCACTGGCAGGAGTCCTGGATGATCCCCCGGTCGTGTGGCCCCTCCCCCGCTCCTTCCCGACCTGCGCTGCAGCGACGGCAGACTCTAGGGGAGGGAGCGATGTTCTCTCTACCGTTCCAGAGCCTCCGAAGGTGTAAGCAAGATTTATGATCTCCACCTTCTTGGTACTGTAGGTCTCTAACGAGCTGGCATTATGTTTATTCTCTGAAATTCAGTTCTTTCAATCTTTTGTTGTATATTGGAGGGGAGATAATCCCAGGTCAGCTCACCCCGCCATTTTGCTCCTATGCCCGAGTAGAAGTCAGGCTTGAGAGGCAAGATGGAGGGGAGATCGGATGAGAAAGAAAAGTTGAGTAGCTGGCAGCTTCCGCTTGCAGGATAAGAATGTGATGTTTGCCACCCTTTGTTAGACGGCTGGAAGAATCGTTAGCACCAAGATGTGGAAATTAAAGATAGTGTGGAGCAGGGGTTGCAAAGTCTCATGACTACGGGAGACAGGTGGCACCACAAAGGGAATGGAGATGGGGTGACTGTGTTGAAAGTAAACACCTGCTTGCTATTTGGCTCCTGTCAGTTTTTTGCCACGAGGAAGCATGGGCCCAGCGTTGCCAGATCTTCTGATTTTCAAGAGAAAGTCGAAAACTTGATGTATGTCTAAATTTCCCAATTTTCCAAACACTATGTGAGCCAAATACAATGTTTTTGAGGACCAGATATGGCTCCTGGGGCACTAGTTACGGTCTTTGGTGTAGTTTCTAATACTTAAAAGCAGAGGTCAGGATATTGTGTCCTTTCCTGACCTTGTCAACAGCTGGCTGTATTACCCTTCCCTCTCTAGGACTCAGTTTCCTCATTTGTAAAATAGAGTCTTTTAGGCTGTAAGCACTTTGAGGGCAATTATTATGTCTCTTTTGCTCACCAGGATCCCTCCAGAGCACAGCAACATGCTGGGAGCATAGCTAGTGCACAGGAGATGTTTGTTGAATGACTGAATAAATGAAAGAATGAGTGAGGGTCCTAACATCCAGTCTTCTGGTTCCTTACTGTCAGTTCTGACCAGTCTTCTCTCTGCAACTCCTCGTCCTGTTGACCAAGACATAAACCCTGGTCCCCAACTCTGCTGCTTGCTCAATTTATATTTCCCTTTATCCACTTTCACTCATTTAGTCATTCATCTATGAAATCTTAACATAGTCCCACTCTCCTAGGTTAGGTCCCGTGCTGGGCACTGGGCATAGAGACAACGACCTTAGCTCTGCTCTCAAGCAGCACCCAAACTAGAGAGGTCAAATAACAAGTGAGCCTGGAAGAAGAATGCCATGTGATCAACTCTCTAGTGGAGATGTGTGCAAGGAGCCATTTTGGCGTATCTTTTTGACTCAGCTGTCTAACTCACCCATAATCCTACCTTAGAAAACACATTCTAGAATCCTGGTGCTGCTCCCTGACTTCTGAAAATTCATGTCAGAAGTCCCTCTCTGCTCCCTCCTGACAGTCCTTCTCAGCATAATCCTGGCTGTCCCAATCTCCCTTGGGTACCATCCATGGAGTCTGCCTTTCGTTCCAAATTGTGTTATCTTCTCAAGGCTCTTGCCTCCCTCAGCCCTTCAGCATTAAATATCCTAAACCTATATCTTAGCCTTATTCATCAAGGGAGTTCCTTGAAGACTCTTTCCAACTTGAAGAACCCTAGTTCTGATTTCACATGAACTCCATGATTCTGCTGATGACTGATCCTGGAGACGTGCCCTCCTGACACAGGGGACTTCATTTAAACAGTAACTCCTCAACAGAAAGAGTCAGCTCCGGACAGCACTGCCATAAAGGGTGTCCATTTTTGCCAGAACTACATACCTCCTGTTCTATGACTATGATTATGCAAACAATTGCTGGAATCTCTTTATGCATTTATTTTTTATTTCTGACTACAAACTGACCAATTTTTTCCTAGCTCATTGCTTTCACAAAATATATTGTCACATGCAGCCAACACACACTCCTAGTATCTTATTTTCCAACTCTTTCTTAGAGCCATCAGTCAATCAGGTACATGGTCTGCCTCCCAAGTTATCACAAGGGACAGTGTGACCAAATGTTTGCTGCTGCCCACCAGGGAGAACCATGCCAGTGGCCTCTGACAGCAGTTTCCAGGCGCCTCATCTTCCAACTGCTAAGCTAACGCTGCATATTTTCAGTTGTTGTTATAAAATCACCCCACTCCTGGTACTAATTTCTGTGTTGCAAAGAGAGCTAGGCTATGTTGTAATAACAAACGAATCCTCAGGTGTCAACTGTCTAATGCAGACAATGCCTACTTCTTGCTCATGCCACGTGCCCTGTGTTGGCTGGCAGGAGCTGTGCTCTGCCCCCACCTCAGGGAGGCTCCACCAGAAAGTGCTTACGGTCCTCTCAGCACATGGCTTCTGGGTGGATGGTGGCTGAGTGACAGTGGGGAGATCACGCGGGCTACTCCCTGCCTCAGCCTGCCTCTGAGCCAGGACTAATGTCCCGGCCCTGTTTACCTGCAGGAAAACGGGACAGAGTCCCCTTGGATGCCCAAAGGGAGGACCAGATATGAGTGAGTACCACAAGTTTCTACCACATTTACTTAATATCGTCTTTCAATTGAATGACTTTTACATAAAAAGCTCTCATTTAAATTAGAACTTGTACTTCTTGAGAGAAATTATATGTAAAAGGAAACTTAACATAACTGGTATCATTTGCCAAAAATAGATGGTAAGCACAAATATATCAGAAACAGAAACGAAGTACACTTTAAAATTTTACGTAGATATTGTCGATAAAGGGTCCAAGTGGAAAACCACTCTTTCTTTATAAAAAACAAGGAGGTAAGCTAACGATAGAGAGGTGTTAAAGGTACACTAGCCCCAAACTCAGACACTCTCCTTGGCAAAATCAGACAGAAAGAGAAGTAAAATGTGAGTAACATCCTAATTATCCTAATTATGTGACTCGGTGTTATTTAATGCCCTGTCCACGTAGCTTCTAGAATGATGTAGTATATACCAGCCGTACTCACACCTGTGAGCTACTCTGACCTAGAGCATGTCTAGGTGAACAGAATCAGATATTTGGGGCCTGGTCTGACCGCCACATTTGTAGGCAGATTCCTATATCCTTACCTATAAGGACGGCCTCATCAGAGTTGCTGTGTTCGCAGGAGCAAGACAGCGTGTGAGAGGGCAAAATCAGTCTGTTCATATTTTGGTAACAGTCGCACCACCTCCCACCACAGTTGTGACAACCAAAAACATCTCTCCTACCTGACAATGTCCCTGGGTGGGATTCTAAGAACTCTTAGCTGAGAAATGTTGGTTTAACTTAAATCCAAAAAATTGGAGAGGCAGCTTGAGGAGTAAGGAATTTGGCCTCTAGAGAGAGGTCTGACCTTTGTCCTCGCTCTTGGGAGAATTTCCTGAGTGACTGGAATGTCTCTGTTATTCATGAGGGGCCACACCCGAATAGTTTATGCTAATGAAGTTCCTCAAAAGGGGCCCAGAGATAGTTTATAAACTGTTACCCAACTGCCTGAGAGGGGGCTGGCCCTGCCCGGACCACAAAGACCAATGCTGTGCTCAGAGGCTTTGAGCTTCACAGCAGCAGCCTGACGTGGGTGGAGGGGAGGAGGGCTGGAGATGGAGCTCAACCACATGGGCAATCATTCAATCAGTCATGCCGAAGTCATGGAGCCTCAATGAAAACTCTGGACAACAAAGCTTGGAGGAACGTCCTGCCTTGGCAATACCACATGGAAAGGCCACACTTGATGTCCGGAGGATGAGGCATCTCTGAGGAGGACAGAAGCTCTGCATTTGGAACTGCCTGCCTGATTCTGCCCTAGACGCCTCTTCCTTTGGCTGGTTCTGATGTGTATCTTTTTGCTTTAATAAAGCACAATCATAAGTATAGCACTTTCCTGAGCTCTGAGAGTCATTCTAGTGAAATATTGCACCCGAGGGTAGTTGTGGGAACCCCAAAATTTGTAATCAGCTGGTCTGAAGTGAGAGTGGCCCTGAGGATCCCTGAACTTGTGGCTGGAGTCAGAAATCTTGGGCAGACTGGGCATCTAGAAGACTATATCCTTAACCTCCCGTTAAGCTAACTCCAAGTACAGGTGTAATAGGGTCATCTATTTTTAACCATCAATTTTATTAATTTTGTCTTAAAAATCTTTTCTCTGGTGGCTCAGCATAGCTCCTTTGGGGGAAGGGCTGTGTTCAAGAGCTTTAGCTCACTGTAACAGCCAGGAGTAGATTCCAACACATTAAGTCACATAGGTGTGGTGGAAATAGCCCGGACCTCGGAATCATGACTATAAATCCTAATTCTGTCCCTTTGCTTATATATAGTGGGCAAGCGACTTCACCTTTTTGAGACATGCTGTCCTCATGTGTAAAATGGTGATGACAGAATTTTCATTCGTCCATTCACTAAGTATTCAGGGAGTGCCCACCATGTGCCAGGCACTGAACTGGCCCCCAGGGTACAGCAGCGAACAACACGAGGTCCCTGCCCTCAGGGAGTTCACATTCCAGTAGGAGAGATGGACCACAAATGAACAACTTCAGATGATGAAAAGCGCCACCAAGGAAATGAAGCAGGTAAGGAAGAGAAAGGGACAGTAGGAGTGGGTGTTCTTTTCAACAGAGCCCTTCGAGAACACCTGAGGAGAATCATTTGTGCAAAGGTCCTGAGGTAGGAACAAGTTTGGCATATTTGAAGTACAGAAAAACACAGTCATCAAGGATTAAAGAAAATTAAGCCTACAAAATTAATGAACTCAGTACCTGGCACTTAAATGAAAATTCAAGGATCTTTTAGGTATCTGCATAAATGTGTGTTGAATGTTACCAGAAAACACCCCAGGAATAATACTGATTGAATTCTATTGTGTGCTTCCCATAGATTTAATATCAACTAATGTATGTGATGCTCACAACAACCTCCTGAGGGAGATAACGTTCTCTTCACCATTTTGATAGAAGAGGAAACTGAGGCAAGTGTCTTAAGTGAATTGCCCAAATTCACACAGCTTTTAAGTGGTAAAACTAGGAATAGGAACTGGGTAGTTGGCTCTCGATGACCGTGCCCCCGACCACTCTGCTGAACTGCACGTTTTAACAATAGCTCCAATCTAAGATCTGGTCTCTTTGTTGCGACCTCTCCAAACACACTTGGGCTTTTACTGTGAATTTCTTATTTAATAAATTTATTTATTCAACAAGCATTGATCAAACACCTGCCAGGTTCCCGGCCCTCGAACAGGCACAGGGAATATAAAGAATGTGGCCCAGCCTCTATACCTCCTGGAGTGCAGGGGTAGAGACAAGGGCAAAATTATAATGTACTATTTCAAGCCTCGAAATGCCATTTAACTGTCTCATGCTTTTCAGCTTGTCTTCCCAACTGGGACATGTCAGCCGAGGCTGTGATGTACAAAATTTATTGCTAGGGTACCTGGACATTTTCATAAACAATGGAAAAAATATTAGTGGCTTCTGAGAAACAAAAAGCTATGGTAGTGTAATTACAAATTTCAGGAAATCTTCAATAGCGCTTAGAAAAGATTCCTCTAACCAGGTTTTCTCAGCTGCCTGAATCTTGATTTTCTTCTCCCTGGAGCTTTCTTTATTAGATTTGGCTCATTGGATGAGGAAAAAACCTTCCATTCTTTTTAGTGTTCTTGCATATCATTTCTCCTCTCCCTGCTCCTCAAACTCATACACTTTGACAGGAAAATGCTGAGTCCTTTCCGCAGATGCCACGTGAGAGGAGGTAAGATGTGAATCTGTGTCTTCCTGTTTGACGGTAAAATGGGCTTGTCTGCAAGCCACTCTCTGCTGGCTTATCTGCTGAGACACAGGCCCTGTTGCCTTGGTTAATTAATCCTTGAGATTGACTTGGAACTTGTACATATCTCCTTCACAATCATTAAAAAGGCATTAACTGATTATTCAGGTCTAGAATCTACTCTGTTCTCCAACTTTACAGCCCTCTCAATCTCTTCCAGAAACTCCAAAGGCTCTTTGACCCTGGCCCGGCTTTCATTAATTTTGGTTTGAATAACACATGGGAAGGGAAGCCTGGAATCTATAGATTTCATATCCTCACTTCTGTAACTCAGATCTCAACCTCATATAGTCCTTGTAATTTTGCCTCCCTTTCTATTATAATCCCTCACATTGTCTCCATTCCAAACCCGTTTTCTGCATGCACACGCACACAAGCACACACACTCATGACCACACACATACCTGTTATCAGGCTGTTATTGGCAGTCCACCAGCCAAACCCAGCCTGAAGTCATGATTTATTGTACCTGCTCGTGTGTTTTAAACAGTTAAATTTCAATGTTTTCAGGCAACAGGTGGGCTCTCCAGTTTGCCATAGTCTCCACCCATCTTTATTCTCTGGTTTCACTTGTTGATCTTACCTGCCTGGCCCCTGGAGGAATTTGAGTTAGCAATCCATAGCTCTAGTAACATTGAACTACTTCCACTTTCCTAACCATGCCAAGCTGTGTCTTAGCTTTCTGCCACTGCACACGTACCTCCATACTTGGACTCTTTTTTCCTTCTCAAGCTGGTAATGATAGCTGTGAATGTGGTATGTGTGCTAACCGTTCTCACAACAGGGAGTGTTGTCACGTCCATTCTTACAGAAGAGAAACCCAGGTTTAGAGAGATTAAGAGAATTGTTTAATATCATGTAGCTGATCAATGGCAAATCCCAGACTAGGAATCAGCTATCAGCTCCAAAACATACTCTCTCTTCTAACAAGTTATCTAGTCATTCTGCCTTCTTCTTCAATACCCAGTTCAGACAATCTCTCCTCTGTGAAGGCTTCTTTCACTTCCCACAGGCAGAATCAGTCATTCCCTCTTGAGTATTCCCTCAGCACTGTACATAATGTGTCTTTGTGAAGTCATCAGACTTTGTTGCATTTATTTGATTCCATGTAAATATCCCCCTAGACGAACACTTCTCAGACTTGACAGTCACAGACATCCAAGAATATATCCAGAGATTGCCGGGTTTCCTTGAACCTCAATTTAAAAGCCCTACCTTAACAAACAAAACTATATTTAAAAATTACACTTTCCACATTGTAAAGCCACTTAGACTATAAACACATTAAAAACTCCCACCCATACTAGTCTATAGACCTCTTGAAGGCAGGGACCACGCCTTACTCATCTTTGGCCTCATTGCTCACCTTGGGCCTGGCCCAGAATGCAGTTTCTGAAAATGTTAGTTGAAGGAATGGAAGAATGGATGCTAATGTGGGCTTCCTAAGAACAAGGGAGATGTGGCCCACGCTGCCAGGATAAATTAAGCTAAAATGAAAGGCTGACTTGGCAGAGTTGATTCCCCAAGGTCAGTGGCTGTAGTTCACACAGGTCTTATAGCCAAGATGGTTAAACTGGTTTTTACACAGGAGCATTGCACTTCCCACCCCACTGAGGTTAGGCAAGAACATGTGACCTGCTTTAGCCCATACAATGTGAGTAGAAGTGAAATATGTCACTTCTGGGTGGAAGGCTATTTAAGAGCTGGGGCACATTTGGCCACACTGACCATGCAACAGTCCAGATGGCAGAGGCTGCCTCTGCCTACAGATCTGAACAAGGATGACACGTGGCAGAGGCTGGAGCCTACTGCTCTGGACAAGAAGCATGCCTGAAGGGGAAAGACCCCTTTGCTGTGTTAAGCCACTGGAATCTGGAGATTGCTACTCCAGGAAAACCTATTCTCTCATTCACTTGACAAATATTTATTGAGCACCTAATATGTTCTAGGCACTATGCTGGGAGCTAAGGATATAAAAGTGTGCCAAATCAGATATGGCCTTTGACCTGAGAGAAGTGCAAGTCTATTGGGGAAGACAAATACTTATTAAAGAGACTACAGCATAACAATGACAGATGCTTTGAGAGGAGGAGCATGAGGCCATGAAACAAACTAACAGAATCAGGTGATCAGAAGACATTTCCCTGAGGAATTCACAATTGAGCAGAGAGCTGAAGGAAGGGAACAAGTAACTAGATAAAGGGTTTGGGGGAGAGGAGAGGCACACGTGAGACAGAGGGAGCAGCATGTGCAAAGACTCCAGGACAAGACCCCACAGTTTAAGGAGCTGCGTAAAGGCCACTGAAGCACCAGCGAAACTAACTCAGAACGTCCCACTTTCTCTGACCACCAGCAGGATGGAAGCTGCCAAGTGAGACAGTACAGGAGAAATTACTCAGGACCTCAAGGTCCTAGGAGCTAATTCACAGACGCCAGCTGAGTCCGAATCCGTGCTGCATGTCCTGAATGCCTGACTTCCTGCTTGATTTGTGTGTGTGTGTGTGTGTGTGTGTGTGTGTGTAACGGGGGCACCGTATCTAACTGCCTTGGTCCCCAGACGTTTGTCCTTGAAGGGAAAGAGAGAAAAGTAGTATTGAAGCGGCTTCCCTTGATATTGCCTCATAAACCCCCATTTCCCCTCATAGTTCATAAAAACAAAGTGTGGCGGCCCTGACGGCCATTGTCAGCTGATGGATAGAGGCTCCAGTCGCCAGGGCCGGAAAAGATGCAAATGAGAAAGGGAGGAAATGGCCTAATCTTATGAGTCTGCGCACCTTTGGAACAGAAGCCCAGGGGCATTTGAAAAAATGAAACAGGGGAGCAACATTTATTAAGTTCTAGGGCTTTCAGATATGGTCCCTTTTAAGTCTCTAACTTCTCTAAATTGAATATGTTAACATTCCCATTTTGCAGATGCTCCTGAGGCTAAACCATACAACAGATAAGGAAACTGAGACAGAGAGAAGTCTCAAAAGCGGTAATGGTCAAGCCAAGACCTAAGTTCAGTTCCATCTGATCCCAAATCCTCCTGGCGTGAAGGGATAAGCCTCTGACAGTGCAAAAGGTAAAGCAGGAGTTAGAAAAGCAAATGCCTCCAGGAGCCAGTGCAGGCAAATGAGAGAAGCAGCCTGGGAGAGACACAGCAGAGGGGGGCCTGGACAGCATGTGTCTTTTTGAAAAGAGACAGCTACTAACCACCTCCTGTTGGTAATTACCATGTGGCACTGAGGAAAGATCTCCTCATATTTAAGGAGAACCCCAAAATGCAGATAATTACGTGAAATCTCCAAACTATTAAAATTCTAGCATCTAATAGAAATACATACACACATACATACATGCCTACCTCTGCAAGGACCAAAGCTATATCTGAGCCTCATTTAAGCCAGTGGTCCTCAATCCAGTGTGATGCTGGCTCCCAGGAGATAGTCGGCAATGTCTGGAGACACTTGTTTCTCAAAACTTGGGGCAGGAGTGCTACTCTCCTCTGCTGGAAGGAGGCCAGGGATGCTTCTAAACATCCCCCCCATGCACAGGATAACCCCCACCAAAGAATTATCCAGCCCCAAGCGGCAATAGTGCTGAATTTGAGAAATCCTGGTTTCGCATGTGGTCCCTCGAGCTCTGATGACTGATTTAAAGTTTTCTTCACCCAGCTAAGTCTTCTCCAGCTCTTATTACCCCTCACAGCTGTCCTATGCCAGGGATGGCATGATACTTGCTTTTCATTTGGTTTGCCTTGTTCCAGACCTGGGCTAATTCTTGAGTTACACTTGCAAATCCAGCTTAACATTCAAGTGTATAAGAAACAGGAGCAATTCAACTCCAGTCAATAACGTAAACAAAGCCTGGTTTAGATAAAGCCCATTACCAGGCCTGAAGTGGCCCAGGGCACCTCTGCTACTGCTGATTAGCCTAAATGCTAAACACAAACCAATTAACACACTCTAAGGCTGCTTATCTCCTGTCACTTACTGTAGAAATAAAGCCCTAGGCTAAATACACATATTGATTTAGCCATTAAATCCAGCATCACTCAAAATAAAACTCATTATATTATTGAGTAAAAACAAAGTCACCTTAGTTTTCAGGATGGGGTATTATTAAGAAATTCCACTTTTACACTTTCCCATTGATTTCCCAAACTGGCCTGAGCACTTCCTTCTACCTGCCACCTTCTGGGTCTTAACCAGCACCAAGGCTAACTTAGAGAGTGGAGTTTTTGTATTCACCTTAAGAAGATCTTTGCTTTTAGCCCTAAAACTACACACTCATATGGGAACCCTTCTTCTTGAAAATGCTATTTCAGCATAGGCGGGGAAATTTTATGCTTGAAAGAAAAGACATTAAATGGGAAGATGAGCTCGGATATTAAGTAACAACAACAAATACAAAAACCACAGGCATTATAATAAAAATGAGTTAACTCTGAACATTAACCATAGGCACTGAGCTGATGCTTATGGACAAAAAAACAGAAATACCTTCCCAGTTCAGGTGGAAACCACTGACTCAAGAGTCTGAAAAAACGTAATCAGGAAATCACCTTGACCAGGTAGTTTAATTTATTCTGTATAACATGCTATATGTCATATCCCACAGTGGGCATTTTACTATTTTGGCAGCCATCACATTTTACCAAAATATTTTAGTCCTTCTAAAGGGAAACAAAGCCCCCGTGGATGGTCTGTTTTATTCACGTTCATATCCCACATGCTGGCCCAAGGTGTTGGCACCTAGAAACACTGTTGCATATGTAACGCAGAGACATTGGCCATGAAATGGATGCTTCCAGAAGTGCCCACAGAAGGTAAGCATCTGCTTCTTGTGTTGAATTTCCCCACAGATCTCATTTAAGGGCTCTTTTACCTTTATTTATGATTAATAAGACTAGACACATGATCTTAACCATTGTACATCTCTCTACCAAATGCTGTCCTTACCAGAGCATCTTTAAGGCCACTTCCCCTGAACCGGCCTGAGCTTCAGGCCCACAACAGGCTTCGTGAAAACCCCAATGGAACGTAGCCTCGAAAAGAGGGAGACCCGCACTCCTCAGAACGCCTCGAGACCAGTGTCCTTATCGACTTCGCGTCTGTCCTTCCAAGAAGCCAAGACCACGGTTGGCGATTCAGCGCCCGACTCCCGGGCACCGCATGCCCAGGCTGGCCCCGTGCCCGGCACACACCGCCCATTCCACGAACGCCTGAAGCGCACGAAGAGACCCCCTCGCTCCCCGCGCCGCACAGCTGTCCCGCGACCTGACGGGCACCTCTGGGCGCAGAAGCCTATTCCTCAGGGACACCCTCCTGGGAGAACTCCTGCGGCCCCGCCCACATGCTTGGGACCTTCGCGGAGCGGGAAGGTGCGCTGACAGGGACGCAGGGGCCCCGCTACGCTCGCTCTCGGGGAACTGCAGCCTCCTCCCTCGGCTTTCACTTGAATGTCACACCCGAAACCATGCAACGTCTACAAGCAAACATAGGCAGTGTGCTCTTTGACATCAGTCTTAGCAGCCTATTTTCAAGTACCACGTCTGACTGGGCAAGGGAAACAAAATACAAAATGAACAAACGGGACTACATCAAAGTCAAAAAACATCCTCTGCACCGCAAAGGAAACCATCCACAAAACCAAAACACAACCTAACAACTGGGAGAAGATTCTTGCAAACCGTATATCGGATAAGGGGTTAATATCCAAAACACAGAAAGAACTCATACATCTCAACAGCAAAAAACATCAACAACCCAATTGAAAAGGCGGGCAAAAGATCTGAGCAGTGATTTCTCCAAAGAAGGTATACGGATGGCCAACAGGCATATGGAAAGGGACTCAATATCCTTAGCGATCAGAGAAATGCAAATCACAACTACAAGGAGATGTCCCCTTACTCTGGTCAGAATGGCTCTAATTAACAAGACAAGAGACAAGTGTCGGAGAGGATGTGCAGAGAAGGGAACTCTCCTGCACTGCTGGTGGGAGGGCAGACTGGTGCAGCCACTACGGAAAGCAGGATGGAGTATCCTCAGAAAACTAAGAACACATCTACCATATGTATGATCCAGCTAGCCCACTGCTGGCTATTCATCCCAAGAACTTGAAAACACCAATGCAGAGGGACACATGCACCCCTAGGCTCACTGCAGCATTATTCACAACAGCCAAAACTTGGAAGCAACCTAGGTGCCCATCAAGGGAAGAATGGATAAAGAAGATGTGGTATGTATACACAATGGAATGCCACTCGGCCCTAAGAAATGATGAGATCCGCCCATTTGTGACAACGTCGATGGACCTTGAGGGTATTATGCGAAGTGAAATAAATCAGAGGGACAAAGTCAAACACCGTGTGATCTCACTCATAAGGAGAAGATAAAAACAACGACAAACGCACACAGAGCAAAGGAGATTGCATTGGTGGTTACCATAGGGGGAGGGGGGAGGGGAGAGAGCCAAAGGGGTGATGAGGCTCACATGTGAGGTGACGGACTATCATTAGTTTTCGGGTGGTGAACACGATGTAATCTACACAGAATTCAAAATATATTACAACGTACATCTGAAAGCTATATCATCTTAGGATCCACTGTTACTGCAATAAAATAAAATAAAATAAAATAAAATAAAATAAAATAAAATAAAAAAGTGTAGGAGCCTCAAGAGGCTAACAGGCTTTTGAAAAGTTATTCCAGGGATTTTTATGGCTTAGCTCAGGGCGGCAGACACCAGCCTGAGACACAGCTGTGGCACAGCTACTAACTTCAACTAAACTGTATTCCGACTGGAGGGAAATCAAAACTACTGCAATCATAATTTCTTGAAGGCTTCACTTTGTGCCAGATCCTGTGCCGACTGCTTTGCACCAACTGTCTCATTTAATCCTCACATCCAAAAGGCAGGTTACCGTTATTCTCCCCATTGTCAAGGTGAGGAGGCGGAAGCAGAAAGATGGCAATCTGCCTGGAATTCACAGAAGGATTCTCTAGGTAATGACATGACTTTTGGACAAGATTTCAAGGTTTAACACATTACAGTGCAGATGCAGATCCCAGTATCACAGAACGTGAAAAACACTGAGTCCTGCCAAATGTCTTAAAACACTAATTATGGATCCTCACAATCTCTTGGCCTGTTTTCTCAGATGAGGGAAAACCCAGCGTGAAAAACCGTTGATGAGATGTCTGCAGAGGAGGACTACGTCTGGTCTTTAAAGCCGGGACCTATCCCAGTAGATTCTGAGTCAGTGGGTCCAGAGTGGGCCTTGAGCGTCTCTGTTCTTTTCCAAAGCCCCACAGGCTACACTTCCGTGCCCTTGGAGTTGGGAAGTACAGTCATGCCCTACATCGGGACGTTTCAGTCAACAACGGGGGTCCCATCAGATTAGTCCCATATGGCCTAGGTGTGTAGGAGGCTCTGCCATCCAGGTTTAGGAACTCCGTGGTGTTTGCACAGTCTCGAGATTGCCTGACCATGACACACTCCTCAGAACTCATCCCCACTGTTAAGCAAAGCATGACTATACCGCCTTGGATTCTCCACGGTCCCAGACCTGAACTGTTTAGATGACTGCACACGCAGAGGGCACCGTGTCTGAGGCAGAGAGCAGCTGGAATCACAAAAGCTCTCGACAGAGAGTCAAGGAAAGGCGTGCTCTGCTTACACGACTCTCTACTTTTCTCTGGGTCTGAACCATTTCCTAGCTAATCTGCTTTTTTTAACCGAGCAGCTTTGCCAAAAAAAAAAAAAAAGAAAAAACACAAAGTTACCAACAAACACTAAACAAACCAATATAAACAATACATATTAAATAAGCCTAACCCTACTATGCTACTGAAAAGGCTTTTATTTCCCTGGGATAATTTGGACAGCATTAGATTGTTTTACCAAGAGCAGCCAAGTCGAGGCAGATTATTTCTAATTCCACAGTGCTGCAGATGCGGTCAGTAGCAACTGCAAGCCGGAAAGGAAACAAAACAAAACAAAGTTGGGTGTAATCCATTCAAGTTCACACGTTTCACCAGGGACAGCCTCCAAGCCTTGGATAGTTAGGTATGCATTTAGCCATTTCTTTAATCAACCACTACTAACGCCTGCTAAAGGCCAGACACTGCTCTAAGTACTTTACGGATATGAAATATCCTCTCACCTTTACACTCACCTATGGAGTGTGTATGATAATCATCCCCGTTTTACAGATCAGGAAACTGACACACAGAATGGTACAGTAACTTGCCCGAGTTCACACAGCCCGTAGGTGGCAGAGCCAGGACCCATGTGGCAGAGTCTGGCTCCAGAGTCCACGTTCTGAATCACCACGCTTAGTCGCCAAAAACCTAGAGAAAGCGCCAGCCTCAATCGAAAAGTTTTCTTTTCCCCACCCTACAGTCCCTACGCGGCGGCCCCAGTCTCCAGGGCATGCTTTCAGCTCCTCTGACAGGCCCTACTCCTCCCTTGCCCTGTCCCAACACTCTCCCGCCCAGGTCCTCCTTTTCTTTTAGGCATCTGCTCTCAGCTTCAACATCACTGCCTAAGTCACCAAGTCTAACAGGAAATGCCGTCTTTCTCAACACTCAACACAAAATTGCTTTTACGTATCTCCTAGGTAATTGGTGGCTGCCTGTCTGTCCTTTCCAACCACGCTGTGAGGGCCAGTACGTCAAACAGCCTGTCAGTCTTGCTCACCAAGTGTCCAGACCACTGAACACGCACCGACCAGAGGAAAGGAAGGACTTGTCCCAAAGTCAACTCTCCAGACTTTCTGTGCAAGGAGGGAACGAACGGAGCACCCTCCAGCCTCACGCTTTCTCTTCCATGCTTTCAAGTGTGGGGCACATACCTCTGCTCACAACGCTCCCCGGACAGCCCCCACTGCACCCCTAACAGGTAGACTTCTGCACAGTCAAGGGCTTTGGAAAGCACTGGCTCTGCACACAAATCTTACGTGGCCCTCGACAGGCCACTGCCCCTGAACCGGCCTGAGCTTCAGGCCCACAACAGGCTTCGTGAAAACCCCAACGGAACGTAGCCTCGAAAAGAGGGAGACCCGCACTCCTCAGAACGCCTCGAGACCAGTGTCCTTATCGACTTCGCGTCTGTCCTTCCAAGAAGCCAAGACCACGGCTGGCGCTTCAGCGCCCGACTCCCGGGCACCGCATGCCCAGGCTGGCCCCTGGGCAGGTGCCCGGCACACACCGCCCGTTCCACGAACGCCTCAAGCGCACGAAGAGACCCCCTCGCTCCCCGCGCCGCACAGCTGTCCCGCGACCTGACGGGCACCTCTCGGCGCACAAGCCTATTCCTCAGGGACGCGCTCGCCTCCCACCAGCCCCCAGGCCCACGCCCCCAGGTACCTCTCTCAGATGGAATCCTCTTCGCAGGCGCCCTGGTCGTCCGTGTCCGGCGAGCAGGAAGAGCGGGAGCTGAAGGACGGCCTCCTCAGGCTAGCGGCCGTGGCTGTGCACGGCCCGGGCTGCTGTGCCCAGCGGGGACGCGGAGCGCCGTCCACGGACGCCGGGGGAACGGACGAGCCCGGCCCGGGAGAGAGCAGCACAGCGCGGCCGGACTCCGCCGGGCTCGGCTCTGGGCAGGCAGGCGCGGCTCGCCGACGCCTCCCACGCCTCCCAGGACGGCGGCCCAGCAGCCGCGCGCTCCTCTCCTCTCCTCGCGCGCGCGCGCGCGCCGCCGCCCCGACGCTGCCTGGCCGTTGCCCCGCCCCCCCCCCCTCCGGCGGTGGACTGCGGACAGCGACGGGGACACCCTCCTGGGAGAACTCCTGCGGCCCCGCCCACACGCTTGGGACCTTCGCGGAGCGGGAAGGTGCGCTGACAGGGACGCAGGGGCCCCGCTACGCTCGCTCTCGGGGAACTGCAGCCTCCTCCCTCGGCTTTCACTTGAATGTCACACCCGAAACCATGCAACGTCTACAAGCAAACATAGGCAGTGTGCTCTTTGACATCAGTCTTAGCAGCCTATTTTCAAGTACCACGTCTGACTGGGCAAGGGAAACAAAATACAAAATGAACAAACGGGACTACATCAAAGTCAAAAAACATCCTCTGCACCGCAAAGGAAACCATCCACAAAACCAAAACACAACCTAACAACTGGGAGAAGATTCTTGCAAACCGTATATCGGATAAGGGGTTAATATCCAAAACACAGAAAGAACTCATACATCTCAACAGCAAAAAACATCAACAACCCAATTGAAAAGGCGGGCAAAAGATCTGAGCAGTGATTTCTCCAAAGAAGGTATACGGATGGCCAACAGGCATATGGAAAGGGACTCAACATCCTTAGCGATCAGAGAAATGCAAATCACAACTACAAGGAGATGTCCCCTTACTCTGGTCAGAATGGCTCTAATTAACAAGACAAGAGACAAGTGTCGGAGAGGATGTGCAGAGAAGGGAACTCTCCTGCACTGCTGGTGGGAGGGCAGACTGGTGCAGCCACTACGGAAAGCAGGATGGAGTATCCTCAGAAAACTAAGAACACATCTACCATATGTATGATCCAGCTAGCCCACTGCTGGCTATTCATCCCAAGAACTTGAAAACACCAATGCAGAGGGACACATGCACCCCTAGGCTCACTGCAGCATTATTCACAACAGCCAAAACTTGGAAGCAACCTAGGTGCCCATCAAGGGAAGAATGGATAAAGAAGATGTGGTATGTATACACAATGGAATGCCACTCGGCCCTAAGAAATGATGAGATCCGCCCATTTGTGACAACGTCGATGGACCTTGAGGGTATTATGCGAAGTGAAATAAATCAGAGGGACAAAGTCAAACACCGTGTGATCTCACTCATAAGGAGAAGATAAAAACAACGACAAACGCACACAGAGCAAAGGAGATTGCATTGGTGGTTACCATAGGGGGAGGGGGGAGGGGAGAGAGCCAAAGGGGTGATGAGGCTCACATGTGAGGTGACGGACTATCATTAGTTTTCGGGTGGTGAACACGATGTAATCTACACAGAATTCAAAATATATTACAACGTACATCTGAAAGCTATATCATCTTAGGATCCACTGTTACTGCAATAAAATAAAATAAAATAAAATAAAATAAAATAAAATAAAATAAAATAAAATAAAAAAGTGTAGGAGCCTCAAGAGGCTAACAGGCTTTTGAAAAGTTATTCCAGGGATTTTTATGGCTTAGCTCAGGGCGGCAGACACCAGCCTGAGACACAGCTGTGGCACAGCTACTAACTTCAACTAAACTGTATTCCGACTGGAGGGAAATCAAAACTACTGCAATCATAATTTCTTGAAGGCTTCACTTTGTGCCAGATCCTGTGCCGACTGCTTTGCACCAACTGTCTCATTTAATCCTCACATCCAAAAGGCAGGTTACCGTTATTCTCCCCATTGTCAAGGTGAGGAGGCGGAAGCAGAAAGATGGCAATCTGCCTGGAATTCACAGAAGGATTCTCTAGGTAATGACATGACTTTTGGACAAGATTTCAAGGTTTAACACATTACAGTGCAGATGCAGATCCCAGTATCACAGAACGTGAAAAACACTGAGTCCTGCCAAATGTCTTAAAACACTAATTATGGATCCTCACAATCTCTTGGCCTGTTTTCTCAGATGAGGGAAAACCCAGCGTGAAAAACCGTTGATGAGATGTCTGCAGAGGAGGACTACGTCTGGTCTTTAAAGCCGGGACCTATCCCAGTAGATTCTGAGTCAGTGGGTCCAGAGTGGGCCTTGAGCGTCTCTGTTCTTTTCCAAAGCCCCACAGGCTACACTTCCGTGCCCTTGGAGTTGGGAAGTACAGTCATGCCCTACATCGGGACGTTTCAGTCAACAACGGGGGTCCCATCAGATTAGTCCCATATGGCCTAGGTGTGTAGGAGGCTCTGCCATCCAGGTTTAGGAACTCCGTGGTGTTTGCACAGTCTCGAGATTGCCTGACCATGACACACTCCTCAGAACTCATCCCCACTGTTAAGCAAAGCATGACTATACCGCCTTGGATTCTCCACGGTCCCAGACCTGAACTGTTTAGATGACTGCACACGCAGAGGGCACCGTGTCTGAGGCAGAGAGCAGCTGGAATCACAAAAGCTCTCGACAGAGAGTCAAGGAAAGGCGTGCTCTGCTTACACGACTCTCTACTTTTCTCTGGGTCTGAACCATTTCCTAGCTAATCTGCTTTTTTTAACCGAGCAGCTTTGCCAAAAAAAAAAAAAAAAGAAAAAACACAAAGTTACCAACAAACACTAAACAAACCAATATAAACAATACATATTAAATAAGCCTAACCCTACTATGCTACTGAAAAGGCTTTTATTTCCCTGGGATAATTTGGACAGCATTAGATTGTTTTACCAAGAGCAGCTAAGTCCAGGGAGATTATTTCTAATTCCACAGTGCTGCAGATGCGGTCAGTAGCAACTGCAAGCCGGAAAGGAAACAAAACAAAACAAAGTTGGGTGTAATCCATTCAAGTTCACACGTTTCACCAGGGACAGCCTCCAAGCCTTGAATAGTTAGGTATGCATTTAGCCATTTCTTTAGTCAACCACTACTAACGCCTGCTAAAGGCCAGACACTGCTCTAAGTACTTTACGGATATGAAATATCCTCTCACCTTTACACTCACCTATGGAGTGTGTATGATAATCATCCCCCGTTTTACAGATCAGGAAACTGACACACAGAATGGTACAGTAACTTGCCCGAGTTCACACAGCCCGTAGGTGGCAGAGCCAGGACCCATGTGACAGAGTCTGGCTCCAGAGTCCACGTTCTGAATCACCACGCTTAGTCGCCAAAAACCTAGAGAAAGCGCCAGCCTCAATCGAAAAGTTTTCTTTTCCCCACCCTACAGTCCCTACGCGGCGGCCCCAGTCTCCAGGGCATGCTTTCAGCTCCTCTGACAGGCCCTACTCCTCCCTTGCCCTGTCCCAACACTCTCCCCGCCCAGGTCCTCCTTTTCTTTTAGGCATCTGCTCTCAGCTTCAACATCACTGCCTAAGTCACCAAGTCTAACAGGAAATGCCGTCTTTCTCAACACTCAACACAAAATTGCTTTTACGTATCTCCTAGGTAATTGGTGGCTGCCTGTCTGTCCTTTCCAACCAGGCTGTGAGGGCCAGTACGTCAAACAGCCTGTCAGTCTTGCTCACCAAGTGTCCAGACCACTGAACACGCACCGACCAGAGGAAAGGAAGGACTTGTCCCAAAGTCAACTCTCCAGACTTTCTGTGCAAGGAGGGAACGAACGGAGCACCCCCCCTCCAGCCTCACGCTTTCTCTTCCATGCTTTCAAGTGTGGGGCACATACCTCTGCTCACAACGCTCCCCGGACAGCCCCCACTGCACCCCTAACAGGTAGACTTCTGCCACAGTCAAGGGCTTTGGAAAGCACTGGCTCTGCACACAAATCTTACGTGGCCCTCGACAGGCCACTGCCCCTGAACCGGCCTGAGCTTCAGGCCCACAACAGGCTTCGTGAAAACCCCAACGGAAACGTAGCCTCGAAAAGAGGGAGACCCGCACTCCTCAGAACGCCTCGAGACCAGTGTCCTTATCGACTTCGCGTCTGTCCTTCCAAGAAGCCAAGACCACGGCTGGCGCTTCAGCGCCCGACTCCCGGGCACCGCATGCCCAGGCTGGCCCCTGGGCAGGTGCCCGGCCACACACCGCCCGTTCCACGAACGCCTCAAGCGCACGAAGAGACCCCCCTCGCCTCCCCGCGCCGCACAGCTGTCCCGCGACCTGACGGGCACCTCTCGGCGCACAAGCCTATTCCTCAGGGACGCGCTCGCCTCCCACCAGCCCCCAGGCCCACGCCCCCAGGTACCTCTCTCAGATGGAATCCTCTTCGCAGGCGCCCTGGTCGTCCGTGTCCGGCGAGCAGGAAGAGCGGGAGCTGAAGGACGGCCTCCTCAGGCTAGCGGCCGTGGCTGTGCACGGCCCGGGCTGCTGTGCCCAGCGGGGACGCGGAGCGCCGTCCACGGACGCCGGGGGAACGGACGAGCCCGGCCCGGGAGAGAGAGCAGCACAGCGCGGCCGGACTCCGCCGGGCTCGGCTCTGGGCAGGCAGGCGCGGCTCGCCGGACGGCCTCCCACGCCTCCCAGGACGGCGGCCCAGCAGCCGCGCGCTCCTCTCCCTCTCCTCGCGCGCGCGGCAGCGCGCGCCGCCGCCCCGACGCTGCCTGGCCGTTGCCCCGCCCCCCCCCCCCCTCCGGCGGTGGACTGCGGACCAGCGACGGGGACACCCTCCTGGGAGAACTCCTGCGGCCCCGCCCACACGCTTGGGACCTTCGCGGAGCGGGAAGGTGCGCTGACAGGGACGCAGGGGCCCCCGCTACGCTCGCTCTCGGGGAACTGCAGCCTCCTCCCTCGGCTTTCACTTGAATGTCACACCCCGAAACCATGCAACGTCTACAAGCAAACATAGGCAGTGTGCTCTTTGACATCAGTCTTAGCAGCCTATTTTCAAGTACCACGTCTGACTGGGCAAGGGAAAACAAAATACAAAATGAACAAACGGGACTACATCAAAGTCAAAAAACATCCTCTGCACCGCAAAGGAAACCATCCACAAAACCAAAACACAACCTAACAACTGGGAGAAGATTCTTGCAAACCGTATATCGGATAAGGGGTTAATATCCAAAACACAGAAGAACTCATACATCTCAACAGCAAAAAACATCAACAACCCAATTGAAAAGGCGGGCAAAAGATCTGAGCAGTGATTTCTCCCAAGAAGGTATAC